>NW_015506550.1:64268-80047 GCF_001515645.1 Sinocyclocheilus grahami
TCATCGTCCCCACAGATTTTAGGTTAGTTTGATTAACAAGTTAACAACTTGATGGATGTATATTGCTTTTGTGTTTGAACAAAGTATATTTGCTTATGGGTTGAGAGATAAACCGGTTTATCAATCGTTTTGAGCGGCATGATGTAGGTTAAGCTTTTCATTTAAAAGCATTAAGCATTTGGTTTAAAAACAAATTTAACTGTACAGGGACATTAAGCAGTGGGGCAGAATTCATTTTGGCAAATGTGCGCATTAAGATGGTCATGGCCTGATTCGCGTGGCGCGCACCTGCTCGTACAGCGCCAGTCTAAACTTGAGTTATGTTTTGCGCCTTGTGCTTAAACGTTCAAATGCACAGTTATGTGTCAAAATGTCTCCTCGTCAACACAGTCATTTGTGTCTTAAAGGAACGTTAATAGTTAAATGTAAAGTATGTGTAGTAGGCTATATGAGATCCTAATATGATGAGATTTTAAAGGGATAGTTCACCCAAAAATTAAAATACTGTCATCATTTACTCAGCCTCAAGTTGTTCTAAACCTGTATGAATTTCTTTGTTCTCCTCAATATAAAAGAAAATATTTTGAAGAATGTTTGTAACTACAAAGTTGCTGGTCCCCATTGACTCCAGTAGTGTATTTTGTTGTCCATACTACGGAAGTAATGGGGGCCCAGCAACTGCTGGGTTACCAGAATTCTTCCAAATATATACACTTTTACATTCAACAGCAGAAGGAAACTCATACAGGTTTAGAACAACATCAGACATTTATTTTTTTGGGGTGAGCTATTCCTCTAAAGCAGCCTAATTTAGTTGCTGTTAAAAAATGGTCAATAATATTAATCAAACATTAGAAAGAAAATCACTCTCTGTCCTTGAACGAATCACTTAATCACTGTAAAATAAATAAGAATGACTGTATATTGAATTTATACAGTGAAGACTATTCAGCTTATTTGTACATTTATTTTATACAATATAATTTCTTATTCAGTGCTTTAAGTGTTTCAAGTAGGTCTATTTTTTATAATGTGTGGCTGTTTACTTGTCTTAAGTATAAGCTTGTTTTTACTTAGGCTAGTATTTATTTATTTTTATTTTATATTGAAATTAGTAACAAGTATTATGAAATTTCAATGCAACAAAAATCCTATCCTATATATATAATATTTATAATAGGGGGCCCTGGAGTCAATCATAACCCCGGGGCCCGGTAAGGTCTTAATGCGGCCCTGTATGTATTTATTTATTCTGTATACCGTATGTTGTTTTCAGCACAAGAGTATCATTAAAATATAATCAATTTCAGATTTCATCCTCTAGACCAGGGGTCACCAAACTTGATCCTGGAGGGCCAGAGTCCAGCAGAGTTTAGCTCCAACTTGCCTCAACACACCTGCCTGTATAACTAGTAAGAGCTTGATTAGCTGGTTCAGGTGTGTTTAATTAGGGTTGGAGCTAAACTCTGCAGGACACCGGCCCTCCAGGACCGAGTCTGGTGACCCCTGCTCTAGACAATGTCTTCCTGTCAAAGTATTTTAGCAGGATAAGCTGCAATGGAAACTGGAACTTTATGCTGACTTTTGTCTGAGTTTTTTTTTTTTTTTTTTTTAGATTTCAGGAGCTCCGTCTGGCTACAACTACTTAATTAAAGATTTCATGAGTTTGATCCTTAAATATTGAGTCGTTTGTCTGGAGTTCTCACATTTTCACGAAGAAGAGAGGAGTGTTACTCTTTTTCAGTGTTACTCTTTCTATTCTATCTACTTGTTTTTCTTTATGTGTGAATATATATATATATATATATACACACACACTGCGTAAGGCTAACCGGGACTTGTCATTTGCACATATATGGTTGATCTTTTGTTAGTTTTGACTGCTTTTATTGTCCTCATTTGTAAGTTACTTTGGATAAAAGCGTCTGCTAAATGACTAAATGTAAATGTAAGTGTTACAGAATTTCATGAAGTTCTTGGAACAATATTGCAAAAGATTGCAAGTGGCTATTTAATTAGACAGACCTCTTTAATTCATGAAAATACTTTAATCACTGAACCAGCATATTATATAATTTTTCTTCCCTCCCAGACAAAAGAGAGTTTGACCCTGAGAAATATGATCATTATGCACTTTAGCGTTTAAGCCAGGGTTACTCACAGCGGCTATCACTCTACTTTGGGCACTTTCACAGACCTGTGTTCATTTGAAGTATCAGTGTATTTTTGGCAGACAAACACAAGTGCTGTTCTGTGTGTGAAATGTTGTGGTGGTGAAGCCAAAGGGACAAATAATTCAACAACAGTTAATTAAACAGCTGTTTTTACTACTGTGGTTATTATGCAGTTACAAAAGCTTCCATGAGTTCTCATGGTGGGACTCATTATTATGCAAGTAGTAGTGTATTTCAAATCTTAAAAGTATTTAAAATATACATATACTGCAGATAATGAAATAAAAGGACACTTTTGTGGCCTAAACTAAGCAGAGGTGGAAAGAGTATGAAAATATCCTACTCAAGTAAAAGTACCATTACATTAATAACATTTTACTTAAAGAGATAGTTCACCCAAAAAATTTAATTTGATGTTTATCTGCTTACCCCCAGGGCATCCAAGATGTAGGTGACTTTGTTTCTTCAGTAGAACACATTTGATGATTTTTAAGTCCAACCGTTGGAGTCCATCAGTCTTATAATGGATGGCAATGGTAACAAAGTCTATGAATGTAAAAAAAAACATGCACAGACAAATCCAAATTAAACCCTGCGACTCGTGACGACACATTGATGTCCTAAGACACGAAACGATCGGTTTGTGCCAGAAACCGAACAGTATTTATATAATTTTTTACCTCTAATACACCACTATGTCCAACTGCCTTTGTGCACGCGCACGACTTCCGGTGCATGCGGTGTGTACGCGCTCTGGCGTAGTTTACGTTAATGGGTGTGTTGTCGCGGGAGGAGCAAACGACAGACACCGTTTATTAACAGAAAATAAAATACATCTCAAACCAGTTGTTTTTAATTTAGAATAATCGGGCATTTGGACTGTTATCAGGCAAATTAAACCAGTATCATCAAAATTCATATTTTCAATGCAGAGGAAACAAGCTTCAACCGAAGTGGCATTTAGATGTATTTACACACTGGTTAATGCAGGACATGAATGCATTTAACCTGCAGTTACTAATGTAGAAATAATGTTTTGATATATAAGACATACAATGTTGAATACTCATCTGAAATTATAAGAAAACAAATCAAAAGATACTTTAAATATGAAATTAAAACCGCCAGTAGGTGTCAGCAAGTCACTGTTATTAAGTGAGTCATTGCGATTGAACCGAATAATTTAAACGGTTGATTCAAAAACGAAACACCGTCATGTTGCTCAGAGACGCAAAACTTTCCACCTCTGCACCTAAGTACACTAAAAAGTGCAATTTGCCAAATAATAATTTCAAATTAAAAGAATCATTTAAAATGTTTAAGTTCATTTTTTAATAATAATTTGTCATGCTTTAAAGAAGTACACTTATCCTGATGTGTTTACTAACGTACTAAAGCACATGTAAAGTATATGTATAGTAAACTTTTTAAACATATACTTCCTTGATTAACTAAAGGTTTGCAATTATAAGAACTTTCAACTTTACAGTACCTGAAAAGAAGAAGAAGAAAAGTAAGAAAAACACAAGATAATACATTCAGTGTTTTCCTGTGGTTTTCCCTTGAATAATTTGTAATTTGCAGCTTTCCTTTCATGCACAAAATGCAATGTGGTGTCAATGCTCTCTGAAAAATTATTTACTAAGGCTGAAAGTCATTTTAGAAATGATAATTGCAAGAGCAAATTAATACAACTGAAAGGCATGTATTAATTTGATTTGCTGTCATTGTGGTAAAAGGAACTCAGATAACACATGCCCAATTCTACTGAAATGCTGGCTGGGTTCATGTGATATTAAATAATTTCCTGTGTACAACTGTTTTAATCAAAATGATACAACAAATGTATAAACTATTAGGCTGTTGAATGCTTGAATCTGAATCTAAGGTGTGTAATTATTTTCAGGGAAACGCAAGGCTAAAGTAGTTACAGGCAGGTCTTGACCACATAATGTCTTTTATATATCATATCACATATGCATATCACTTCGCCAAATTAGTTCCATTATTTTAAAAGTCCTTACAGCCAACAACAGCAAAAATAAAAAAAATAAATGACAAATAAAATGACAAATTATTTCCATATTTTTGCCACAATTACTTTTTATTATGTACGGACAGGGCACACACTTGCAGACATGGAAACATGTACGTGTCAGACTCTGTCCTGTGTTTTATGTGTGTTTTTGTGTTACCCAGTTTCTGTCTCCCACGCATTCTGTTAATTTCATCCCAGGTGTTTCCCATGTTTAATTTCCTATGATTCCAGGTGTGTCTCCTTAGTCCCTCGTCATCCTGTGTTTAAAAGTCTTAGAGTCCTTTTGGTTAGTGTTGTCCGGTATTGTGAATGTCAACTCCCTTGTGCTATTGGTGATTCCCCACGATGTAAATAAACTCCTTGGTTTGTACTCCTGGTCTCCTCGTTCCATGCTCCTCACAGTAGCAACCCGTGACAGAATACCGGACCCAAAAAGAAAAAAAAATAGGACTTTTCTTCGCATTTGTTTTTTCCGCCTTTGTGCGACGTTTTTGTTTTCCTGCTCCTGAGTTCCGCCCAGGAAGGGCTCATGCTCCCCAGTTCAGCCCAGGAAGGGCTCCTGTTCCCGAGTATAGCCCAGGAAGGGCTCCTGATTCCCCGTTCATCCCAGGGAGGGCTCCCATTTCCCCGTTAAGCCCAGGGAGGGCTCCCGTTTCCCCATTAAGCCGAGGGAGGGCTCCTGATCCCCCGTTAAGCCGAGGGAGGGATCCCGATCCCCCATTACGCCCAAGTACAGCCCGTAAATTTCCCCAAGTATTTTTTTTGGGGGGGGGGTAGTAGGGCTCCAGCCGTAGTGGCCGAGGCTGGGGACACGACCTCAGCGGCTGCTCCGCCATGGCCTCCCGTGCCCCCTGCTCTGCCATGGCGACCCAAAGGGGTACTGCTCTGGAGGCCCACTTTCCCATGTCTGTCCTGAGGGACCCACCCCCCTTTAGATGTTATATGGTGTGAGGACACGCCTTCCGGAGGGGGATGTTATGTCAGACTCTGTCCTGTGTTTTGTGTGTGTTTTTCTGTGACCCAGTTTCTGTCTCCCGCGCGTATTGTTAATTTCATCCCAGGTGTTTACCATGTTTAATTTCCTATGATTCCAGGTGTGTCTCCTTAGTCCCTCGTCATCCTGTGTTTAAAAGTCTGAGTCCTTTTTAGTGTTGTCCGGAATTGTGAACGTCAACTCCCTTGTGCTACGTGTGATTCCCCGCGATGTAAATAAACTGCTTGGTTTGTTCTCCTGGTTTCCTCGTTACGTGCTCCTCACAGTAGCAAACCGTGACAGTACGCACATGGAAACGTGTTGTCAGAGCTGTTCTGATAATTGTTTTCAGTAAAATAGTTTAGGCATGAATGTAATGCATAATAAATTAATACTATATACAAAAGTGTTTTAAGGGCAAAAATCTGACGAATGTCTTGAAAATACATAATCTGCACAATGTCTTGAGGTGTAACTGGTAACCATAACATAAGCAGAATAATTGACTCCGGTATTGAAATAAATAGATGTTATCATTGTAAAATGATTTAAAAAACATATTTATGTATTTTTAAATATAATTTTTTATATATATATATAAAAAAGATATATAGAAATGTATTTTTAAATGTATTTTGCCCTTTGTACATTTTATACTTTTTTTATTTAAAATGTATTTAAAAAAAAAAAAGGGCAAATGTCCAATACAATGTACTGTATGTGGAAACAGTACTTTTCAATCTATCTATAACTGCATTAAGTAAAGCCATCAGGGTTTCCAGAGGAAACAAGTGGGAGCTCAACACTCAAGCCACACAATTATCACTCGGCCTTCCTCAGTCCCAGCGGCTGCAGCAGCTATTCACTGTCACAGGTATATTTCTGGGTGTGTGATTATATGGACGAGCTCTATATCGTCCCTCTACACACCGTGAGCAACACTTCACTGTTTCCTGTTGGAGGCTATTTCTGACACTTTATTTGGAGAGGATATGGTTCAGTCATTTCCATTACAGAGGATCCAGTGCAAAACAATTCAGTAAATATACATATGTTTATGTATAGTGCTATAAAAAATGACAGAGAATGAGGAGAATAATAGCTGACCTCAATTCAGTCAATCAACGCCCAATCAATGCATAATGTGACATAATTAAATAACTGATACAATTAACAATTTAGCATTTCTAACTCTTGATTATTTACAAATGAAGGCTAATTGTTTAGAAGGTCTGCTGAGACACACATCATGTCTTTGAAAGATGAGCTCAGCACAGAGAAATCTGGCTCCATATTCACTTGCTCGCTAAATTGGCACCCAGTTACAACTTGGGTACCTCAGGTAAAAGATGATCATATCATTCTCTGACATTTTGAACTGACTGCGCATGATAGAGATAATCATTACCTACCTTTTAGTTTTGTTTGTTTTTTTTCCTTCTATAAAAGCATACATTTTTTGTACAAATTATATGCTTTCATGCAAAATTGGCAACCTGTAAAATAGTTTAGCTTTTTTATGAGATTGGGCAGGAGACACTAATTAGTACATGAGATCAAAGATGATAATTTTTCCAAAAAATGCTAGTGTAAGTAAATGATGCTGTGTGCTGTCATATGAAGTCAAGAGGCCAGTGCACATGAATACTGCATAAAAGAGCACTGAATCTAACACCTGTTTTACCAGTACAGGAAAAAAGACTTGAAAAAGGTATCATACCTGCGCCTTTAATCTTGAGAAAAAGGAGAACAAACTTTCAAGTTGGGAACTACAGAGTTATTTTCCTGCCACAATGTCAGCAGAAAACTCTTTGATTCTGTGACACACAAACAAAATAGCTCCAGTCTGGTTAACTAGACCTACATCAGCTACTACAAAACGAACATCTAGGGCTTTGTTCTTTATACATGGATTACTGGATTTAATTGTTGACAACAGGATTCTCAGTCACATTTAAATGTGATTGTCACTCCCAAAACATTGCAGTCTGTGCATGGAAACTGTGATTATCAGAGAAAGCAGACTGATATGATGGTAGTCTGATGAATGTTTGTAAAGGAAGCCATGCAGGCTGATTATTTGGCTGTTTTGAGATTATTAGTAAAGGTCAATAACCATGTCTGCCTGGCTGATTAACAGAAGTGGTAGTTCCGCCTTATGTCAGTTACAAAATGTGCTGACCTTGTCGAAGGATAATACAGGATTTTTTTGAATTAATTTTAAATGAATTACTTGTTCTGGAAATTGCGGACAAATTTTAACACTAGAACCGCCACGGGGTAAATTTTACCCGTGGCTGTTTTTAAAAGTACATAAAAGATTTTTAATAAAACATTCAAGTCTCCCAGTCACTGACTTTTACAAAAATTGTGTGATTTACAATCCCCTGTTGTTAAAAACTGTTTAGATAAAACCAGATCAAAAAACGGGGCATTTAAACCTATAAGCGCCAGCGTAGGTCAAATTTAACCGCTATATAGAAGTTATCAGTTTCATAAATAAAGACAAAATTAGTAAAATAAGGCGATTTATGAATGCTGAAGAGGTATAAGCACTAAATGCCATGAGCGATGGAGAGTCTGATGGTGAGGAGATAAGTAAAGTGTCCTGTCGGCTCAGCATCTGACGGCGATCAATATATCATATTTAGACGTTTTATCCAAATGTTAGCATACTCATAATTGTTCAAAATTTGGATTAATTATTAAATTTTTGTTTTGCCATTTCTATCGTTTATTGTTCGCTTCTGTGTTGCTATTTATTCTAGTCTGCCTGTTTCCTGAAGAAAAAAAATCCGATCTGATGTAATGAATAAAACTTTTTTCTTTTAAATTACCCTAAGTTTATTGGTGGTGTTCTTGTATAATTCAAATTATAAATGATATAACTAAACAAATTAATAATTAATTAGGTGAAGCTGTGCGCTTGAATTTGTCATGCCTCATCCTATGCAATGTGGTGAATTAGGCCTAGTATTGCTCATTATTGTCTATAGGCTATTTTAGTAATTTAAATAACATAGATTATCTTAATATATTGATTAATGACATTGTATTATAATAGCCTATTACACCACCCAAATATGTATTTACTTCCTTCTAATTCTCGATGTCAGTGCAGGCTTGTTTAGCTTAATATTGACCGTTATGTAAAGTGACTAGTGTAGCCTGCATAAAAAAGCATTGAACATAAAACAACAGGGCACAAATATAGTCGATGACTAGACATAATCATTTCATGACTCTAGACACATCTGTGTGAAGACAGTAGCATAATACTGTAAAATAATATGTTCTTTAGCCATTCAAAAACAGCTGCCATGTGCGTGGGTAAAATGGGGCATGGTTCACGCTGCGTAAACATG
Source organism: Sinocyclocheilus grahami (assembly GCF_001515645.1). Lineage (NCBI taxonomy): Eukaryota > Metazoa > Chordata > Actinopteri > Cypriniformes > Cyprinidae > Sinocyclocheilus > Sinocyclocheilus grahami. The sequence continues at coordinate 72,819 of NW_015506550.1, forward strand.
ATGTTTACTTTCCCCAATACTGGTGGTATTATGTCGTCCCCAACCTGTATGAGTTTCTTTTGATTGAAAAACATAGGTAAATGAAGGCTGTGAAGATAATGAAAAGACAGAGAAAATGGCAAAAGCATGATGGTCAGCTTTTAGACCTCATTGGTATATGAAGCAACACTTCTCTAAGTTAAAAGGTTTCTATTACCAACCATTTATTTATTTATTTATTTATTCATTCATTCATAATCAGATTCCAAGGAGGCAGTCAGTTGTACCAATATTAACTCTAATTAACTGAAGCAAATTCATTGAATTCAAGAGTGGTACTCTTGACCGGATGAAAATTTCACAACTAAGCCATGCCAGTTAGATATTGCAAGGTCAACTGTAAGTCATGTTATTGGAAAGTGAAAGCATTTAGGAACACAGTAGCAACTCGGCCATGAAGCTGACGACCACGTAAAGTCACAGACTGGGTTGCCAACTGCTGAGGCACTTGGTGTGTAAAAATTGCCAATGCTTTGCTGATTCCAGAGCTCAGGGGTGTCCAAACCTGTTCCTGGAGACGCTGACCTGCAGAGTTCAGCTTCAACCCTAAGTAAACACACCTGAACCAAATAATCAAGGTCTTCAGACTTATTTGAAACTTTCAAGAAAATGTGTTGGAGCTGTTTAGAACTAAAATCTACAGGACATTGGCCCTCCAGAAGTGGGATTGGCCATAGCTAAAGAGTTCCAAACTTTCACTGGCATTAATAACAGAGTAGAGCTTAACGGAATGCATTTCCATGCTGAATAGCTGCATGCAAACCTCACATCACCAAGTGCAATGCATCAGATGGACTGCATAAAGCAGTTGCCACTGGACTCTGGAGCAGTGGAATCTTGTTATGTGGAGTGATCAACCACACAGTCTGAAGGGCAAGTCTGGGTTTGGCAGATGGCAGGAGGGCATTACCTGCCTGACTGCAATGTGCCAAGTGTAAAGTTTGGTGGAGGAGAGATAATGATATGGGGCTGTTTATTTATGTTCAGGGGCTGGGTCCCTTACTTCCAGTGAAGGGAAATCTTAATGCTTCAGCATACAAATAAATTGTGGATAATGCTATGCTTCCAACTTTGAGGGAACAATTTGGGGAAGGCCCTTTTCTATTCCAGCATGAATTCAAAGTCCATAAAGATATGGTTGGATGAGCTTGGTGTGGAAGAACTTGATTAGCCCAAACAGATCCCTGACCTCGACCCCATCAAATGCATTTGGGACGAACTGAAACAGAGATTGCAAGTTCACAAAACTACTGGATGAATGGGCAAACATTCCCACAGAGACACTTTGCCATGTGGTGTGGGATCACATTTCATTAACATTAAGATGATTTGATCAACAACTGAACCTCGTGAGCACACAATTGAATTGATTTATTTATTTTATTTTTGTTATTATTTGTGTGTGTGTGTGTGTGTGTTATAAAACAGGTATATCTAAGTACGGGCATACATGGTTTGATTTTTAGCTGAAGCAGGAGCTGGTAAATGTTTAGTTTTTTTGGTTGATTTTCTCTGCTCTTCAATCAAATCCTTTGTCACTCTCTCGTTTGCCAGCTATAGCATCAACAGTGAAGGCAAAATGCACCTCCATGTTTACAGCCACTGACTTGCCAGGTGGTACAGTCATGCACATGTGATGTGTAGGAAGTCCTGTGTCTGAAATTGTACTGCGTGAATCTAACCTGTAAATGGCCACTGAGAGTATATGATGTTTCCAGTAAACATGCAACTGAAATAATAACCAAATATTTTTTCCTGTTGCTCAAGCAGTAGATCCCGACAGCAGTAAGTAATTTCCCCAGAGAATGCAAAAAAATTTATATGCAGTGCAAAGATGCTTTGGACAAAAGTTAATCTGCCAAATGTATGAATTTAAAAGTGAATGTCTAAGAGATGAAACCGGTTCCTTTTGGTTCCCTCTATGTCTGTGCTTTCATATAAAATATATATTTTTACCACAGTATAAATTTGTAAAATCGCATTATCTTCAGTTAGACAGACTAGGATAACAATCAAAGATAAATTGCAGTGGATATTTGATAGATATTCTAGTTTTGAAAAGATAAAAACATGAAGACTGTCATTATCACAGCAGGATTGTAAACAGGCTGTTATGTAAAACCTAGATTCTTTGTCAATAAAGCCTCAATATTTATTCATCAGTCTTTGTATGAATAACCCAAAACTCAAAGCCATGTTGTGAAATGTAACTTCTATCAATTGTTAGACTTTGCTGTGAAACCATTAGTGACACAAGAAAAAATATATTCTCAGATCAATATCACAAAACTTCTTTGAGGGGTTTCACCTCAAAAGAAGACCAGAACGATTCATTAAAAGATTATTTGCAAGATGGTGATATGTGCATTATTAAATATAGGAGCAATAGCAATCTTATCCATCAGATTTACCTTCATTCAGTATATTTTCAGTGATGATCTTGTAACCTCTTATCTGCGATTATCATCGTTGTCTCAAATAATAATATCATTACGCATCCCTTAGGCCCGGACAACTTGTTTGACATTTAATGAAATATTGAGTCACAGCTTTTCATTCTCAATCATTATGATGTCACACCATATGACAACATGAAACGAGCCGAACAAATGCACAAAACAGAGCGGCAAACTAGGCCAACTATTTCAACAAGGCACATCAACGGCTGTCCTCCGAGTCCTGTAGTTTCTCTCATCTTTTGCCAGAGACGCCACCAGGGAGAACGTCAGCGAGCAAGAGAGACAGAGCTGTAAGACTGCTGTGAACATCCAGATCAATTTGAAATGTAATCATAAAGTTCTATTCTTCCGGGAACTTACACAGCACGGTATAAAAGACTTATAAGCCGCCGAGCGTGCTTTCGCCTCCCTGAATTTACCGACCACCGTCTCAACGGATGTGCCGAACAACTGCGAAACCGGCGTATCGAGAATAAAGCGTTTATCTTTCTCCCCGATGTCCGCCAAGTTCACCCACAGATGTCTTTCTGTGGCCACCATCGCCGCCATTGACCTGCCGATAGCGGCAGCTGTCTGCTTGGTGGCCCTGAGCGCCAGATCTGTGGTGCGGCACAGCTCAGTCACTGCCTCAAAGCCCCTGACTCTGGTCTAGGTCCTTGAGCAAATCAGCCTGGTATGCCTGCAATAAGCCTGACCTGCTGCCGCGTATGCCCTACCATTCAAGCGCAAAGTCTACTTCAATGGCTTGGATGGCAGGGCTGGAGCCTTCAACATCGATGTCACCCCAGCCGAGAGATAGCTCGCAAGCGTCTCTTCGATAGGGGGCATCGACGCATATCCGCGCTCACACATCCCCTCGATGTTAGCATAATTAGAATTATGCTGGTACTGATGGATGCGGGCTGAATATGTTTTATCCCATGCCTTCTCAATCTCAATATGGAGATCTGGAAGGAATGGGAGGCTCACGGGAGCTGGGCGGTTATGTCCAGAAAGAAATCGCTCATCAAGTCTGCCACGAACAATTTCCCCTTTCTCGCGCCTCCACTGCAAATCTAACCTCGCAGTGGCACGATCCATAAGAAGAAGGCTCAGAAACATCCTCTCCACCCTCATCAGCCAGATCCTGCTCACCTTGCAACAGAGCACTTCCTGCTGGATCAGAGGATGTAAGTGACAACACATCCTCTTCCAGCAGTTCACCCTCGGCAGCCGCCGACGAGTGCGAAAGATTAACCCCTCTCTTGAACTCATCACCAAGCTCCATCTGCGAACCCCACGATCTCAGTCTCCTCGCTGCCTCAGCAGCGGCAGGACCCGAGCCGCGGGGGGGCAGATGATTGTCCCAATTCCATCGAAAAAAGGGACAAACAAGATTGGAGTGTCGACATTGTCGTTTTTTCATTCATACTTCAGACACCGGTCACGCTGGAGGACGCAGCATTGAGTTCCCTTTCAAAAGGGAACATATTATTTCACTTTATTATGCTACTGTCTTCACAAAGAAGTGTCTAGAGTCATGAAATGATTATGTCTAGTCATCAACTATATTTGTGTCCTGTTGTTTTATGATCAATTTTTTTTTATGCAGGCTACACTAGTCACTTTTCATAACGGTCTATGTTAAGCTAAACAAGCCTGCACTGCAACGAGAATTAGAAGGAAGTAAATACATATTTGGGGGGGTGTAACAGGCTATTATGATACAATGTAATTAATCAATATATTAAGATAACCTATGTTATTTAAATTACTACAATAGCATATAGACAATAATGAGCAATAATAATTCACCACATTGATGATGCGATGACAAATTCATGCGCACAGCTTCACCTAATTAATTATTAATTTGTTTAGTTATATCATTTATAATTTGAATTATACAAGAAGAACACCAATAAACTTCGGGTAATAAAAAAAAAAGTTTTATTCATTAGCCTATCAGATCGAATTTTTTTTCTTCAGGAAACAGGCAGACTAGAATAAATAGCAACACAGAAGCAAACAATAAATGATAGAAATGGCAAAACAAAAATTTAATAATTAATCTAAATTTTGAACAATTATGAGTAACATTACGATAAAACGTCTAAATATGATATATTGATCGCCGTCAGATGCTGAGCCGACAGGATGCTTTACTTAGCTCCCCACCATCAGACTCTCCATCGCTCATGGCATTTAGTGCTTCTTATACCGCTTCAGCATTCATAAATCGCCTTCTTTTACTCATGTTGTCTTTATTTATGAAGCTGATAACCGCTAATTCAGTGAGTGAAAGGTGTTGCCTAGCAATGTACTATGTTAAAACATAAGCAGCATGAAAATGACAGCGCGAACATACAGGCATTATATAGTGGGTCAATTTGACACGCGCTGGCGCTTATAGGTTTAAATGCCCCGTTTTTTTTATCTGGTTTTATCTAAACAGTTTTTAACAACAGGGGATTGTAAATCACACAATTTTAGTAAAAGTCAGTGACTGGGAGACTTGAATGTTTTATTAAAAATATTTTATGTACGTTTTAAAAAAAGCCACGGGTCAAAATTACCCCGTGGCAGTTCTAGTGTTAAATTATGTGTTTGTTTGTTTTTTTTCAACTGCTGGTGCGCATTTTTGAAAAAAGACGGGACGAAATGGTCATGCCTGAGCAACATCGCAGCATGACTAATTGAAGGCAGGTCGTATAGGTGTATGGAGAATTAATGAGACTTTTATTTATTTTCTCTGTAAAACACAAAAGGAGATACTTAGCAGAATGTTCACACTGCTCTAAGTAGTCTCCATTACTAGAATGGGCCATGAAAGAAGACCACAGTAGCTCATGTAAAACTGAGATTGTTGCTGATAATTTTCCAGAGTTTTAGCTCTCATTTGCGCATATACATATTCAAACTTTGCATGTCACGTTTGGTTACATGACAAATGAAAACCAAAAACCTGTTTTGTTCTGTCAGTGACAATGACATGTGCCAAGTTTTCTAAAAGCATCACAAAGGTGATGACATAATTTTTAGTTATTCATTCATTCGTTCATTCATTCATTTATTTATGTATTTATTCATGCATGCATACTACTAAACGTAGTATGTATAAAATGCAGTGATTCTTAACACGTTTTGCTTTCTGACCCAACATTTATATAATAACCCATATAGTGGTTATGGCTTTGCTCTGTTGTCTGTGTTATGTCATATTCTGTGCCATATTTTAAGTTTATGCAGTTCCTGTTTCCTGTGTATTTGTATTATATGTATTCTATTTGTATTTTTTTTTTTATTATTATTACCCTGCAGGTCATTGATTCCATATGTGTCTTGTTTGCACATTTGTCACTGTGTCACTGTCTATATATACCCCAGTGTTTACTGTATTCTTTGTCGAGTCTTGTCCTACATGGATGTAATGTTTGGTCTGTTCATTCTGTTGCTTAGTTTTCTGGTGTCTGTGTTGGATTTGTTATGTTTATCGTTTTAATAAACTCACTGTAATTGGATCCAGCTCTTCCTAATTTTTGAATTTCACCTTCATTGCAATACTGTAACATAGTCTGGGTATTATTTTCCTTCATATTTTGTGTACTTTTTAAAGTAATTAATTAATTTACATTTTAATAGTACTATTTAGGATTATTATTATTATCAATCTATCTATGCACAATTATATTATTAGTTGCATTTAATTAATTGTATTATTTGCATTTAGGATTTACCTCTGCTGTCCAAACCAATCAGATCAGCCCTGCGAGCAAGCAGCTGAGAAGTACTGATATAACATGGTATTAAATTGTTGGCAGTTGTAACATTAATTTTCTTGGTTTAATTTAGTTTTTGCACTTATCAAACTGCTACAGTTATTTCCTTGCTGAAGCAGTTAATGTCCTGAAAGAAAAATGTGGGCTGGGAGGTTGGATGCAGCATTAACTTCAATCAGCAATCAGATAAAAGCATTTGAGTGGTTTTATCTGATTGCTGCCTAAAAGTTATTGTTGATAAGACAAACGGTGTGAATTGCTGAGCCTTGAAATAAACAGATTTCATATATCTTTCAGATTTCTTATGTCTTCCAAATTTTGCGAAAGCTTTTACAGTCTTTGAATCTTCTCTTTCAATGTATCAAGGACATTTAAGTCACTTTATGCTTCAAATAAAGAGCCGAGGGTTGCTGACATGGCGAGAGTCTCTCAGACAGTCTGATCTCTTCACAGATAATAAAACCGCTTACCTTCACAACAGATTAGAGCCGCTAATTAATGGCTCTCCTTCATAGGCTCAAAATCACACCCTTAACCCTTTGATGCATTATTTTTTCAATGACAAAGAATTTACTATTTCTAATTCTAATATTACTAATTCTAAATAATTGTTTTAATAATTCAGAACAAGAATATAATCATTCGTAATCTGGGATTTAAACTCATCTACAGCATGCATTAATGTGTCTTTAGAGCCACATTCAAGATGGTGCCAATGTACATGGCATGCCGTCTGCCTCTGTTAAACAGTTTGTTTAGTATCACATTGTTTGTCTTATTTGTGACTTGGTTAAAACACGACTCTACATCCGCACTGATCTATGATCGTCGTACACTTTTAAACATTAGAATCTACTTTGAGAACTATGTCACAGATGAGTGGTTATGAACGAATGAATGAAACGCATTTGTCCGTTTCTCACTCTCTCGAATCTCACTCGCAGAAAGCACTTGAGAAACAGTGTCTCTTCCA
>NW_015506550.1:80166-86088 GCF_001515645.1 Sinocyclocheilus grahami
GCTATTATAATACAATGTCATTAATCAATATATTACGATAACCTGTTATTTAAATTACTAAAATAGCCTATAGACAATAATTAGCAATAATAGGCCTAATTCTCCACATTGCATAAGATGATGCAATGACAAATTCAAGCGCACAGCTTCACCTAATTAATTATTAATTTGTTTAGTTATATCATTTATAATTTGAATTATACAAGAAGAACACCAATAAACTTCGGGTAATAAAAAAAAAAGTTTTATTCATTAGCCTATCAGATCGAATTTTTTTTCTTCAGGAAACAGGCAGACTAGAATAAATAGCAACACAGAAGCAAACAATAAATGATAGAAATGGCAAAACAAAAATGTAATAATTAATCCAAATTTTGAACAATTATGAGTAACATTACGATAAAACGTCTAAATATGATATATTGATCGCCGTCAGATGCTGAGCCGACAGGATGCTTTACTTAGCTCCCCACCATCAAACTCTCCATCGCTCATGGCATTTAGTGCTTCTTATATCGCTTCAGCATTCATAAATCGCCTTCTTTTATTCATGTTGTCTTTATTTATGAAGCTGATAACCGCTAATTCAGTGAGTGAAAGGTGTTGCCTAGCAATGTACTATGTTAAAACATAAGCAGCATGAAAATGACAGCGCGAACATACAGGCATTATATAGTGGGTCAATTTGACCTGCGCTGGCGCTTATGGGTATAAATGCCCCGTTTTTTTATCTGGTTTTATCTAAACAGTTTTTAACAACAGGGGATTGTAAATCACACAATTTTAATAAAAGTCAGTGACTGGGAGACTTGAATGTTTTATTAAAAATATTTTATGTACGTTTTAAAAAAAGCCACGGGTCAAAATTACCCCGTGGCAGTTCTAGTGTTAAATTATGTGTTTGTTTGTTTTTTTTCAACTGCTGGTGCGCATTTTTGAAAAAAGACGGGACGAAATGGTCATGCCTGAGCAACATCGCAGCATGACTAATTGAAGGCAGGTCGTATAGGTGTATGGAGAATAAAATTAGACTTTTATTTATTTTCTCTGTGAAACACAAAAGGAGATGCTTAGCAGAATGTTCACACTGCTTTAAGTAGTCTCCATTACTAGAATGGGCCATGAAAGAAGACCACCGTAGCTCATGTAAAACTGAGATTTTTGCTGATAATTTTCCAGAGTTTTAGCTCTCATTTGCGCATATACATATTCAAACTTTGCATGTCACGTTTGGTTACATGACAAATGAAAACCAAAAACCTGTTTTGTACTGTCAGTGACAATGACATGTGCCAAGTTTTCTAAAAACATCACAAAGGTGATGACAGAATTTTTAGTTATTCATTCATTCATTCATTCATTTATTTATGTATTTATTCATGCATGCATACTACTAAACGTAGTATGTATAAAATGCAGTGATTCTTAACACGTTTTGCTTTCTGACCCAACATTTATATAATAACCCATATAGTGGTTATGGCTTTGCTCTCTTGTCTGTGTTATGTCATATTCTGTGCCATATTTTAAGTTTATGCAGTTCCTGTTTCCTGTGTATTTGTATTATATGTATTCTATTTGTAGTTTTATTTTAATTTTTTATTATTACCCTGCAGGTCATTGATTCCATATGTGTCTTGTTTGCACATTTGTCACTGTGTCACTGTCTATATATACCCCAGTGTTTACTGTATTCTTTGTCGAGTCTTGTCCTACATGGATGTAATGTTTGGTCTGTTCATTCTGTTGCTTAGTTTTCTGGTGTCTGTGTTGGATTTGTTATGTTTATCGTTTTAATAAACTCACTGTAATTGGATCCAGCTCTTCCTAATTTTTGAATTTCACCTTCATTGCAATACTGTAACATAGTCTGGGTATTATTTTCCTTCATATTTTGTGTACTTTTTAAAGTAATTAATTAATTTACATTTTAATAGTACTATTTAGGATTATTATTATTATCAATCTATCTATGCACAATTATATTATTAGTTGCATTTAATTAATTGTATTATTTGCATTTAGGATTTACCTCTGCTGTCCAAACCAATCAGATCAGCCCTGCGAGCAAGCAGCTGAGAAGTACTGATATAACATGGTATTAAATTGTTGGCAGTTGTAACATTAATTTTCTTGGTTTAATTTAGTTTTTGCACTTATCAAACTGCTACAGTTATTTCCTTGCTGAAGCAGTTAATGTCCTGAAAGAAAAATGTGGGCTGGGAGGTTGGATGCAGCATTAACTTATGGGCATTTGAGTGGTTTTATCTGATTGCTGCCTAAAAGTTATTGTTGATAAGACAAACGGTGTGAATTGCTGAGCCTTGAAATAAACAGATTTCATATATCTTTCAGATTTCTTATGTCTTCCAAATTTTGCGAAAGCTTTTACAGTCTTTGAATCTTCTCTTTCAATGTATCAAGGACATTTAAGTCACTTTAAGCTTCAAATAAAGAGCCGAGGGTTGCTGACATGGCGAGAGTCTCTCAGACAGTCTGATCTCTTCACAGATAATAAAACTGCTTACCTTCACAACAGATTAGAGCCGCTAATTAATGGCTCTCCTTCATAGGCTCAAAATCACACCCTTAACCCTTTGATGCATTATTTTTTCAATGACAAAGAATTTACTATTTCTAATTCTAATATTACTAATTCTAAATAATTGTTTTAATAATTCAGAACAAGAATATAATCATTCGTAATCTGGGATTTAAACTCATCTACAGCATGCATTAATGTGTCTTTAGAGCCACATTCAAGATGGTGCCAATGTACATGGCATGCCGTCTGCCTCTGTTAAACAGTTTGTTTAGTATCACATTGTTTGTCTTATTTGTGACTTGGTTAAAACACGACTTTACATCCGCACTGATCTATGATCGTCGTACACTTTTAAACATTAGAATCTACTTTGAGAACTATGTCACAGATGAGTGGTTATGAACGAATGAATGAAACACATTTGTCCGTTTCTCACTCTGTCTCGAATCTCACTCGCAGAAAGCACTTGAGAAACAGTGTCTCTTCCATGGCTCGATACGCTTTCAACTAGTTTTTTTAGTCTCAAGCAAAACTGTACAACATTCACATTACATGATTTGACTGATGTTTACGTAGAAAGGGCGACAGCACACTGCATTAAAATAAATGATCATTCATGTTTTCATAACTGCTGGCCAAATTCAAAAACAAAACTAAAATTAAATCATCTTTGAGAGCAAGGGGGCTCCCTGGTGTTTTGCATATAGGGAGGATCGGCTCTGACTGTTCATATGTTGTTCAGCAATCTGTATTTGGTGATACATTCTCCAATGTTGAGCCAATTTATCTTAAAATCCTTGAGGATATTATACTTAAACTAAAGACTACAACTTCTCAAGATATTGTTCCGACTCATTTGTTAAAGCAAGTTTTAAATTAATTTGGCCCTTTTATAGTGCACTATAATTAATAAGAGCTTGCTTTCGGGGTCGTGCCTGATTACTGTAAACATGCAGTGGTTCAACCCCTTTTGAAGAAATCAAATTTGGATAAGAGTGTGTTAGCTAATTTTACACCAATCTCAAAACTTCATTTCTTGGCTAAAATTATGGAGAAGAAGGTTCTCACGCAACTTCATTCGTTTGTTGATGCACATGAGATCTGTGAATGGTTTCAATCAGGATTTAAACAAACATAACAGCACTGAATCAGCTTTGCTGAGAGTTTTTAATTATATTTTTCTTGTGACCGACCTCTGTAATTTTACTGTACTTTTGCTTCTAGATCTGACGACAGCATTTGATACGATTGACCATCAAACTCTGATATCTTGTCTTGAAACATCGGTGGATATCTGTGGGAATACCCTAAGATAGATAAAGTCATACTTCCAGAATATGAGTTTATTGGTCTGCATGGGAGAGTGTGTATTGGCCTCGGAACCCATTTATTGTGGTGTCCTGCAAGGTTCAATCTTGTCACCTTTTTTTTTTAATCTGTATATGCTACCGTTAGGATTGATTTTGGATAAATATGGTGTGTTGTTTCATTCTTACACCGATGACACTCAATTGTATTTGTCTTTTAACCTGAACTCTTCCAGTGCCTTGGGGCATTTGTTGGCCTGTGTAGATGAGGTGAAGTCATTAACTTTTTGAGTCTTAATGAATCGAAAGCAGAGATGATTATATTTGGGCCCTCTGAAATGAGTGATATGGCTAGATTTAACCTGGGTACATTGAGCCCTTTTAGGAAACACCAAGTAAAAAATGTGGGAGTGATCTGTGACAGTGATTTAAAATTTTACTCTCAAATAAGTGAAGCTGTCAAAGCTAGTTTCTATCAATTAAGAATGATAAGCCTTCCGTAGCACATATAGACTTGAAGAAGCTCATTCATGTTTTTATTTAACTCACTTTATTAAGGTACTCAAACAAAACTTTTGGACAGATTACAAATGGTTCAGAATGCAGCCGCAAGACTACTAAGAGACACTCGGAAGTATGACCACATTACCACTGTTTTGAGATAATGGTTACCAGTACCTTTTTGCCAGACTTCACTTCCTGTTTGTTGCTGCCGTGTGTTTTGCCGTGTGCCGTGCTCCGTCAAGTTAATTCTTTGTCATCTAATTTTTTATCTTAAAATCAATTTTATACACCATCATTTTCGTTTCTATAACGTGTGAATATATCCCCTATCGTATTCTACAACAAAAACAATCAGAGCACCTTGTTATCACTAGTTTTATTTTGATTTCCCGAGTCCACTATTAGCAAATAACCCGCTAGCATCGCCAGCGTGGTTGCCGCTAATCTCGCTTACATTGCTAATACACTATTCACTGTTACTTGCTTTAATGGCAGATGTGTGTCTACCTTTGAGTGCAGGTGAGGACACATATGAGGCATTGAGTATCTTTCTAATTAAATTTGATATGCATCTTGTAGCTTGTTTTTAATTAGGATTTTTCTAAGTAATGAAACTGAAATGTATGTGTCTATTGTGAACTCAACCAACCCATTGTAAACTAATGACTCGTACATCAGCAGAGCTCAGCGTCATGTGTTCACTGGCCAATCACATGCTGGGGGAAAAAAATAAAAAATAAAAAATTCATTATAAGTATTTCCAGAAATTAATACGCAAAGAGTAAATTTTAAAATAATATGTGCTTAAGTGCTAACTGAATGTAATGTTTTCAGACACTTAATTGCAATTACAATTAAAATTAAATATATTCAAAATGTGTATTGAACGGAATATGGAATATATACATATTGATCCACTTAAGTAGGACTATGGCAAGCCATTTTAGCTTAAAATGTTTCCAGCTTTACTCATCATAAGTGCATTTGTGTGTTTAAATCCAGAGAAATAAGCAATTTTAACTAGTGACAAGGACCGTTGCCATAGTGTCATTGTGTCGCCTGCTAATGACGTAATAACCTCTCGATTTCCGTTTTGTTTTGTAGAAAATATGGAAACACTAAAGACACTTTAATATGTTGTGCGTTTTAATAGACTGGTGACGACCGCACAGAGTAGCATTATAACAGAACTTTCAAATGTATCTAGTATGATAAAACAGCGCTGCTTATTTTTTCCCACATACGCACGACCGGAAGGAGCGGAAGCGGTCAACTGTGGCATAATAAAAGCTCTGCTGCTCATACAATGGTGTTGTATGCCACAAGGCTATTGGCGCCGATGCAATTACACATTTTTAATGATTAAAATGGAATTACGATTTGAAATCAACACCAAATGTAATATAAACACTGTAATATGTCAATGTAATATTAACATATATTCAAGTACTTTACATGTTCTTTAGTATTTTAGTCACATCAAAATATAAAAAATGCTATTAAAACATAATGATTTAAAATCTTTATTTATTTAACTTTGACATTATTACAAAGTGCACTTTTTTT
>NW_015506550.1:86357-87562 GCF_001515645.1 Sinocyclocheilus grahami
CTTAGTTGTTTCATTAAGTGCTTTATAAATAAAGTTGGAGTTGGAGTCAGAGTAATGCATTTCGGTAGCAGAATTGCCTAATTTTTGTAAAATTTTGGTAGCAGAATTGCAAAATGTGCAACATTTCCTCAAAAACAAGGAAAACAGCAGCTCATAAAATTTATATTTGACTCTCTGAGGTCAACTTTTGAAATGTTCTGGTTTAGCACTTGTTCTCACTCTCCATGTGTTTATTGAATAACAAAAACTGACTCCATGTTTTTGAGTTTGAAGCCCCATTCTGCAGAAAGCACAAACTAATGGTCCAAATCGATATTTAATCTATATAAACCTGCAGTGTTAATGATACTGTTCAGACTGAGCATTGAAAGTCCTCTTGATCACATGAGAAATTGCCACAGCATTATGGTGGCTTTGATTACAGGCTAATGTCAAATGGTTCTGATCACTGCTGGCGGCTGTAAACAACAGGTGAAAGCAGCTCAATCCGCTGCTGTTGGAGGCCGTACACGCTGAGCATATAAGATACCAAGTCTTCATTCTGGCATGGCCTTAATTGTCTGACATTTTTGCTTTTCTGATAACTCTCAGCCAAGTCATATCATTAAGCAAATGAATCAATTAAAATGGGCAAAAAGATTAATTGTAATTATTTTCAAAGACATTAATTTTCTTTTGGCTATGTTCCAATTTTATTTAAATTAAGATCAGATTTAGAAAGAAGCATATTTAGAAAGAAAATGGCAAAGAAATGCCACATGCTAATGCAATATGCCAATCACAAGTGGTGATTCATATATGAGTAATTGAAGGTCCAGAATAGCAGCTAGACATTATGTAGGTGTTTCATATTACATGCACGAACAACATGATGAATTAAGGTTACCATTTTCATCAAGGGGCAAAATGTTGTTCTCCTAACTTTCTTTAAACAGCATCTGTTGTCAAGCAACTGCTAATGACAACACGCTACAAGTGAATATCCATCTGAATCAATAGATACTGGTGCAGGTCCTTCAAATGGTTCACGAATCAAAACACCAAGTCACTACTGTTCCAGTTTCTTGCATTTAAATCATTTAAATAAAATTAAAGCCCAGAAAATAAAACTGCAATGCAGCAGATATTTTAATATTGACTGTTTAATCTCACTGCAAAGTGTATATTTTGTAATATATTTTTAATCCAAGCCTGATGTGAAATCT
>NW_015506550.1:88455-104300 GCF_001515645.1 Sinocyclocheilus grahami
TTTTTTTAAAGTGTGTAAAGTGGCACGATCAGATTTTCACTGCAGCATGTTGTCCTGACACCACGCGTCCATTGAGGATTAAATGTGATTAGCTCCGGCTGTCAGTCCCGCTGAATGGCCAGAGCCTTTAGAGCCTCTTGCATCACTGCAGTTTGACTTGTCTGTTCGCTGTTGACCCCCTGTCACGTCTGCAAACAGTCGATAATTAATGCTTAGGCCATTCGGAGGCTGAGTGATTGGCAGGCCTGAAGCCTGGGGAGAGATTCTAGATCTCAGCTGGCCCATGACAGCCATCCAGACCCCCATCAGTGGCTCATCCTGCTCTCAGGATCAGGATTAGACTGTATTTTAGCTGATTCTCACATCGCTGCACGTCAAAGGTATGTTCTCTCCGAACGAGCCTTCAATATGGACATTTACTCGATAAGCAGGGGAATGCTGTCAGTGTGTGTACATCAGTAAGATGGGGATCCGACTTTGGGCTTTGCGGTCCACATCTTAATAAAAATATTTCGTTACATTTACAATTTATAATCTTGGTGAATGCTTTCTTACTGACTTGTCTTTTGACAGATATCTCAGCATACAGTAAGGCTACATACCACATTTATACATAAGCGAAGAATCTCTAAAAGAACACTGTATTGACAACTAAAGTTCATCAAGACATGCTCTGAATGCTGTTTTGAAGTTTTGAAATTTACTCTGTAAAAAAAAAAGAATATTATGCAATGTTTAACAGCAATTAATACTGTTTTTATCAACCTGGTCTCATGGCAAAAATGTACCCGGGGGCACATTTTCACGAGACGCGAAATACGTACCAATAAGTACATATCACTGCAGTTTCCAAAAGAAATGAACACTAGAGGCAGTAAAACTCTGACACCTTTTATTCCTTTTCACACACATTTACAGAGTTTCGATTAATAAAGCGGAATTTTCGCACAATTACTTGAAGAATATCATGTTATGACCATTTTAATAAGCTGGGAGATTTGAAAACTGATGCTTTTTAACGTTAGCACCGCACATATCCAGCTTCATATCAATGGGTTTTCATCGACAGTAGGTTTATTCGGTAGTTCATGGAGTACAGAGACGTATCTGAGAGGCGAGGAGCTCCGGTTCGAATCCCGTGTAACTATGGTTCGACAAAACAGTTCAAATCTGCATATAAGTAAGTTCAAATGACACGGTTGCATCAACAAATGTGTTTTTATATCAGTTTTGCATTTGTTAACACTATCGGGTAGGTTTAGGGTTGGGTTTGGTGTAGGGCATATTTCCAACACGATAGAGCATTAACTTTTGGTGACAGTCCCCGGATATTTGAATTCTGAACCGCCGCAATACGTACCTGAAGCAATGTAATAAAAACACAGCAATACATACCTATATCAACGTAATAAAAACGTGCCAGGGTTCACGTATTGAACCCGTGTTTTAGCGCCACTCAGTGGACATTTCTCTTTGAAACTGCGGCGAAACGTGCAGTAAGGTACATAAAAACGGTGTTGCAGAAAAGCACCCAGAGGTACGTATTTGACTGGGTTGGTTTTTATATAATTTTACTGTCAAATGATTACATTGTCTTTTATATATAAATAACTGTAAATGTATTTTTGGTGCTAATTTAATACCAGTGCAAACAGTTTACAGTCACCATTATTTTGATTACTTTGACAGGATATGGAGAAAATACGCCTTTACATATACACTTAAACTTTTACAATTAACAATTATGCATTTAAAAAAATTACCAACCAAATAAATAAATAAACTCATTATGATTAACTTGCAGCTACTGTACATCACAATCATTTTCTCAATCACATTATACAGTCGTCTCATTTTTTTTTAACTACTATGATAAAAGTACAGATATATAGATAGATAGATAGATAGATAGATAGATAGATAGATAGATAGATAGATAGATAGATAGATAGATAGATAGATAGATAGATAGATAGATGTGTTGACAGGGATGTCTGGATCGCAGCTGCTATTTGCATCAATCCATGGTTTTGTATGTCTTGCTGTACATTAGTGAGATTTAGAGTTTCACAACTTAAGCAGTACAACTCCATTTGATGTATGTCGCTGTCAGGTAACAACGCAAGTTTCCATTTTAAACATTTCATTTTTTTTTTTTATGTAAATGATCTGCAAAATGTTTGAGGAATGCATCTTATAGATTGCCTCAACGTACAGACATAGACTACTTGGGTCGTCAATCAATTTAAGTAGTTAAGTATATTTAATACCATAATTATTAACTAATAATTAACTACTATAATTAATAAGTACTAATGGCTTTTTTTTTGTAAAACAAATTTGTGACCTGACCTATTTTGACTAATATTTGTATGTAAAACACCATGAATATTACCAAATGTGCAACTCGATAGATTGATAGATAGATAGATAGATAGATAGATAGATAGATAGATAGATAGATAGATAGATAGATAGATAGATAGATGTGTTGACAGGGATGTCTGGATCGCAGCTGCTATTTGCATCAATCCATGGTTTTGTATGTCTTGCTGTACATTAGTGAGATTTAGAGTTTCACAACTTAAGCAGTACAACTCCATTTGATGTATGTCGCTGTCAGGTAACAACGCAAGTTTCCATTTTAAACATTTCATTTTTTTTTTTTATGTAAATGATCTGCAAAATGTTTGAGGAATGCATCTTATAGATTGCCTCAACGTACAGACATAGACTACTTGGGTCGTCAATCAATTTAAGTAGTTAAGTATATTTAATACCATAATTATTAACTAATAATTAACTACTATAATTAATAAGTACTAATGGCTTTTTTTTTTGTAAAACAAATTTGTGACCTGACCTATTTTGACTAATATTTGTATGTAAAACACCATGAATATTACCAAATGTGCAACTAATTCACCAAATCAAGACTTTGTTAAATTATATTAAATATATGGTTTGTGCAAATTAATGGCCAAGTGAAGTCAGACAGTACAATAGTAGTAAAGCATTAGTTATATTACACATATAAATAAATTGTCTGTAAGTATTAACTATATATTTACAGCAAGCTGTCTACTGTTCATTTTGTTTTTTGGTGGTTATTTTATTTTGTATTATGTTTCAACTTGTAATAACAAATTTGAAATTAGAGGTATACCAGGTTTGATTGAAGGCAGCGTAGTCTCCAAAAAGTCATTTTTTTATTCATGGGTTCTTTAAAGATAAAGCAGTAAACAGTCTTTATTGTCAGTCCATTGTAATGGTTCTTGATGAAAGAAACTGAAGAAATAAGCAAGTGGCCTTCAGGGGAAAATAATAATAAAAAAGCTACAATAGTGCAGAATATGTCCCCTTTAAATCATTTTTGACTAGCCAAACAATGCAGATGTCTGTTTGGCAATCAATAGACTTGACTAGCCGAACAGCATGCAAAGTGACAGTGCTGACATTATTAAGTCATTGGATCAGTACCTTGGTATAATTACGAAGACAAAATGGCAGGCCTGTCAGTCAGATATGGGAAATTATCGAGACGCGAAATACGTACCAATAAGTACATATCACTGCAGTTTCCAAAAGAAATGAACACTAGAGGCAGTAAAACTCTGACACCTTTTATTCCTTTTCACACACATTTACAGAGTTTCGATTAATAAAGCGGAATTTTCGCACAATTACTTGAAGAATATCATGTTATGACCATTTTAATAAGCTGGGAGATTTGAAAACTGATGCTTTTTAACGTTAGCACCGCACATATCCAGCTTCATATCAATGGGTTTTCATCGACAGTAGGTTTATTCGGTAGTTCATGGAGTACAGAGACGTATCTGAGAGGCGAGGAGCTCCGGTTCGAATCCCGTGTAACTATGGTTCGACAAAACAGTTCAAATCTGCATATAAGTAAGTTCAAATGACACGGTTGCATCAACAAATGTGTTTTTATATCAGTTTTGCATTTGTTAACACTATCGGGTAGGTTTAGGGTTGGGTTTGGTGTAGGGCATATTTCCAACACGATAGAGCATTAACTTTTGGTGACAGTCCCCGGATATTTGAATTCTGAACCGCCGCAATACGTACCTGAAGCAATGTAATAAAAACACAGCAATACATACCTATATCAACGTAATAAAAACGTGCCAGGGTTCACGTATTGAACCCGTGTTTTAGCGCCACTCAGTGGACATTTCTCTTTGAAACTGCGGCGAAACGTGCAGTAAGGTACATAAAAACGGTGTTGCAGAAAAGCACCCAGAGGTACGTATTTGACTGGGTTGGTTTTTATATAATTTTACTGTCAAATGATTACATTGTCTTTTATATATAAATAACTGTAAATGTATTTTTGGTGCTAATTTAATACCAGTGCAAACAGTTTACAGTCACCATTATTTTGATTACTTTGACAGGATATGGAGAAAATACGCCTTTACATATACACTTAAACTTTTACAATTAACAATTATGCATTTAAAAAAATTACCAACCAAATAAATAAATAAACTCATTATGATTAACTTGCAGCTACTGTACATCACAATCATTTTCTCAATCACATTATACAGTCGTCTCATTTTTTTTTAACTACTATGATAAAAGTACAGATATATAGATAGATAGATAGATAGATAGATAGATAGATAGATAGATAGATAGATAGATAGATAGATAGATAGATAGATAGATAGATAGATAGATGTGTTGACAGGGATGTCTGGATCGCAGCTGCTATTTGCATCAATCCATGGTTTTGTATGTCTTGCTGTACATTAGTGAGATTTAGAGTTTCACAACTTAAGCAGTACAACTCCATTTGATGTATGTCGCTGTCAGGTAACAACGCAAGTTTCCATTTTAAACATTTCATTTTTTTTTTTTATGTAAATGATCTGCAAAATGTTTGAGGAATGCATCTTATAGATTGCCTCAACGTACAGACATAGACTACTTGGGTCGTCAATCAATTTAAGTAGTTAAGTATATTTAATACCATAATTATTAACTAATAATTAACTACTATAATTAATAAGTACTAATGGCTTTTTTTTTGTAAAACAAATTTGTGACCTGACCTATTTTGACTAATATTTGTATGTAAAACACCATGAATATTACCAAATGTGCAACTAATTCACCAAATCAAGACTTTGTTAAATTATATTAAATATATGGTTTGTGCAAATTAATGGCCAAGTGAAGTCAGACAGTACAATAGTAGTAAAGCATTAGTTATATTACACATATAAATAAATTGTCTGTAAGTATTAACTATATATTTACAGCAAGCTGTCTACTGTTCATTTTGTTTTTTGGTGGTTATTTTATTTTGTATTATGTTTCAACTTGTAATAACAAATTTGAAATTAGAGGTATACCAGGTTTGATTGAAGGCAGCGTAGTCTCCAAAAAGTCATTTTTTTATTCATGGGTTCTTTAAAGATAAAGCAGTAAACAGTCTTTATTGTCAGTCCATTGTAATGGTTCTTGATGAAAGAAACTGAAGAAATAAGCAAGTGGCCTTCAGGGGAAAATAATAATAAAAAAGCTACAATAGTGCAGAATATGTCCCCTTTAAATCATTTTTGACTAGCCAAACAATGCAGATGTCTGTTTGGCAATCAATAGACTTGACTAGCCGAACAGCATGCAAAGTGACAGTGCTGACATTATTAAGTCATTGGATCAGTACCTTGGTATAATTACGAAGACAAAATGGCAGGCCTGTCAGTCAGATATGGGAAATTATGTTATATGAGAGATTGTTGCACATGATGAAAGGACCTCTCTCTGGGATGACCTGATGGAGACACCACTGTCTGTGTTCTCACTGACGGTGAAGCTTATCAGAGCAGGTTCAGGTGAAATAGCCTGGCACAGTCTTTCTCTGCTCCTTCCTAAACTTGACAAAAACAAAGCTGTGATTGGGGGTGTCAGACATATTTAAACAATTTCTCAAGAAAACATTTGCCTTCTCACTAAATTTTAAGAAAACCACTTTGTCCTTTTGTATGTAAAATGGCACATTGAGCCTGAATTGAAGTGGCCTTCAGGGGAAAATAATAATAAAAAAGCTACAATAGTGCAGAATATGTCCCCTTTAAATCATTTTTGACTAGCCAAACAATGCAGATGTCTGTTTGGCAATCAATAGACTTGACTAGCCGAACAGCATGCAAAGTGACAGTGCTGACATTATTAAGTCATTGGATCAGTACCTTGGTATAATTACGAAGACAAAATGGCAGGCCTGTCAGTCAGATATGGGAAATTATGTTATATGAGAGATTGTTGCACATGATGAAAGGACCTCTCTCTGGGATGACCTGATGGAGACACCACTGTCTGTGTTCTCACTGACGGTGAAGCTTATCAGAGCAGGTTCAGGTGAAATAGCCTGGCACAGTCTTTCTCTGCTCCTTCCTAAACTTGACAAAAACAAAGCTGTGATTGGGGGTGTCAGACATATTTAAACAATTTCTCAAGAAAACATTTGCCTTCTCACTACATTTTAAGAAAACCACTTTGTCCTTTTGTATGTAAAATGGCACATTGAACCTGAATAGACTCTACAATCATTACTTAACCATTTATTTGGAGAGCAAGTGTGCTGTTCTTCAATGTAAGTGGACCAATCTATAGTAATATTAGGTTTCTCTTTACTCAAGATGGTTTAAGATGAAAACTTTATCTTGAAAAATTTAATGGTTCCAAAACAGAGCCCTGGTGCACTCCTACATAAAATACAGTATACACATTTGTTTTACATTCAGTTCTAATACAGTCTTTTAACATGACACAGAACTCAATGAACCTATTGATTCTGATGATATTAAACAAATAAACAATCACTTACTATAAATACAATTAAATCAACATGTGAGTTTCATGTATTTAACATTTTGTGAACAGATTTGCATATATTTGTGGCAACATTTGGATTAGGGAACACAGAGTTTTCATTCAAAAAAACTCCTAATTTGCTGTTATTAATAGTAAGGTAGATGTTAACTTTAGGTATTGGGTCAGATTAGGGGATCTAGATTATGTTCACGCAGAATACGGCATTAATATGAGCCTAATAAGTACTAATAAACAGTAGTCAGTATGCTAATAATATGCATGCTAATAAGCTACTAGTCAAAAGTGAGAATTTGTTCTTAAAATAAATTGTTACAATATGTGTACATCTCTAAATTTTCGCTGTTAATATTAAAAAAAAAATCATGATATATCATGGATCAGAAATAAAAAAGTATTTCAAGAATTTGCATTAATCTTCTCAAATGCATGTTTAACTCATTTATCACTTTCTGTAACAAAATGTTTTGTTGTACATTTGTTCACTGCTGTTTGCTGAGTTTGCATAACATATTAAAACATTTAAAGGGGTCATATGATGCTTTTTTAAAGATCATTATTTGGTGTATTTGGTGTAACAGATTATGTTGACATGCTTTAATGCACATGATGAAAGGACCTCTCTCTGGGATGACCTGATGGAGACACCACTGTCTGTGTTCTCACTGACGGTGAAGCTTATCAGAGCAGGTTCAGGTGAAATAGCCTGGCACAGTCTTTCTCTGCTCCTTCCTAAACTTGACAAAAACAAAGCTGTGATTGGGGGTGTCAGACATATTTAAACAATTTCTCAAGAAAACATTTGCCTTCTCACTACATTTTAAGAAAACCACTTTGTCCTTTTGTATGTAAAATGGCACATTGAACCTGAATAGACTCTACAATCATTACTTAACCATTTATTTGGAGAGCAAGTGTGCTGTTCTTCAATGTAAGTGGACCAATCTATAGTAATATTAGGTTTCTCTTTACTCAAGATGGTTTAAGATGAAAACTTTATCTTGAAAAATTTAATGGTTCCAAAACAGAGCCCTGGTGCACTCCTACATAAAATACAGTATACACATTTGTTTTACATTCAGTTCTAATACAGTCTTTTAACATGACACAGAACTCAATGAACCTATTGATTCTGATGATATTAAACAAATAAACAATCACTTACTATAAATACAATTAAATCAACATGTGAGTTTCATGTATTTAACATTTTGTGAACAGATTTGCATATATTTGTGGCAACATTTGGATTAGGGAACACAGAGTTTTCATTCAAAAAAACTCCTAATTTGCTGTTATTAATAGTAAGGTAGATGTTAACTTTAGGTATTGGGTCAGATTAGGGGATCTAGATTATGTTCACGCAGAATACGGCATTAATATGAGCCTAATAAGTACTAATAAACAGTAGTCAGTATGCTAATAATATGCATGCTAATAAGCTACTAGTCAAAAGTGAGAATTTGTTCTTAAAATAAATTGTTACAATATGTGTACATCTCTAAATTTTCGCTGTTAATATTAAAAAAAAAATCATGATATATCATGGATCAGAAATAAAAAAGTATTTCAAGAATTTGCATTAATCTTCTCAAATGCATGTTTAACTCATTTATCACTTTCTGTAACAAAATGTTTTGTTGTACATTTGTTCACTGCTGTTTGCTGAGTTTGCATAACATATTAAAACATTTAAAGGGGTCATATGATGCTTTTTTAAAGATCATTATTTGGTGTATTTGGTGTAACAGATTATGTTGACATGCTTTAATTTTTCAAACACTGTACATTATTGTAGGTCCTCTATGCCCCGCCTCTCTCAAACACTTCGTTTTCTACAAAGTCTCTCCTTCCGACAAGCGCAGTCTGCTCTGATTGGCCAGCTGACCCAGTGCATTGTGATTGGCCGAACACCGCAAGCACTCGTCGGGAAATGTAACGCCCCTTACCATAATCGCGAGCTTCATCTTTCAAAATAAATGTAAAGACGGTAAATAATGTTTTACCATCAGTTCAAGCCCGAAAGGAGAACAGACACAGTAATGATGCAGTACACAAGCCGCGGTTAAGACAGCTGACTCTACTGTGATGTGACGCTCTCTCTCTCACACATACACGCACGCGTGCACACACACAGACACACGATGCGCAAAACTCCGCATTTGAACAGTCAATAGCAAATACTTAAACTAATAACAAAACAGTAGCTGATTCAGAAGTGCCAGATTGTCATAGCAAAGTCAGAATTACCTCCTCTCCTAGGTTCACGAAACGGTCGTCCATAAAATGCATTGCTGTTCTGTTGTAAGTCATCTTAAAGATTCCTAAATGCATCTACTTCCGGAAGGCCAAATAAAGTGCTTTTGCTTTCGCCTAGAAACACACAGCGTCTCTCTGACATGGCTGCTTCAACACTAACTGCGGTTACTGAAACCACGCCTTCTTTCTTTGCATGCAAATTCGGGCGCATTATGCAAATATTCCCACATAGTGACCTAGATATGTGGGGGCGTGTTAGAATGAGCCGTTTTAGGGGGGCGTGGCAGAGTCTTAACTTTGATAAAGACTTTAGTCTTGTGACTTTAGTCTTTGCAACTTCAGGGATCTTATCTATGCGCAATCAGCTTGTAACACTCCAAAGAGAAAGGAAAACTTGAAATCGAATCACATGACCCCTTTAAATTCAGTAGCTTTTGTACAGTATTGAGTGGATGGGAATCTGATGCAGTGCTATAACTTTACTCCAGCCAGAGAAGCATGACCTTCTGGTATACAAATCTGATGAGTTCATATAGGCCTACTTGTTCTACTCAACACCCTTCAAACTGCATTGTAAAGTAAATTGGAATTGCTAGCATGACTTCCCCTTTACATCACATGTGACAAGACTGCTGCGGTACTGCAATGATTTAGAGCAGAAGCTTGTGGGCCAGGAAACATGAATGTAGTAAATAAATCCTAGAGGAAGCACAGACACACATTTTTGCATTATTCTGCTCTCTGACTCTCTGACCTGAATTTCATCAAATAATTGCATGTTTCTAATTGATATCCAATACAGCGAGATGAAACATGCAATCCAATCACACACTGAGTGTTTTGTTCTTGCGGTTTATTTATTTACTTATATATGTTTGGCTGTGCTGGGAAAATGCCATACGCTATCATTATATTGTGTGCAAAAAGCATGTTGCAAAGGCCAGCAGAAATGCACTGATAATGTACTGATGGGTACAGCTCATCTATAATGGAGAAGCAAATTGTTGAGTGTTTCTAAGTGCTTTCTGGAGCGTCAAAGTTTTTGTCACCATTAACTTGCATTGTATATTGATATACAGTACTGAAACATATTTATAAAAATCTTTATTTGATTTCTGCGGAAGAATGTCATACACAGCTGGGATGGCCTGAAGGTGAATTTCCAGAAAAGATGTCCAAATAACTACTCTGGGATTGCATGATTTTGTTCAATCACACTAGCAGAGCTTTCTCATGTTTTGTAGTTTTGTTTATGAAAGCAATCTTAGCTTAGAGCTCAGATGCAAATATCTACCACAGGGTGACATCAAATCAAGTTATTTTGGCAGCTTGGTTTCAACAAATACTCTTTTCAGTGAGGGGTCATTTTTTTATTTATTTTTTATTTATGTATTATTTTCCCACTAGGTCTCTTACATGTCGAAATAACATGTAAATGTGATTCCTCATGACCATTTGAAAAGTAAATAGGTGTAGGCTCACCACCAGAGATCACCCCTTCTCATTATGATGGACTCTTGCACCACTCTACTATTGCACTTCACACCGGACTACATTTCCCATAATCCATTGCACTGATTATACCCACAGCTGTAACCAATCAAACACACTTCATAAGCCATGGATTTGCTCTTCTTCACCGCCGAGTATTGTTTGCGCATATCGCTACGCTAGTGATAGCAACGTTACAGAGCCCTTTACCTAGTCAAGTATTTGTTCGTAGTTCTAGTCTAGTCTTGTCTTGTCATGTTATCTGATTGCCTGGTTGCCCGATTCTCTGTCTGCCTTGGATTTCTCTCGCCTTGTCGTTTAGACTCTGTTTGTCCCTTTACTGAACTATCGCCTGTTTGTGGATTACCCGTTTGCCTTGCCCTCTGGATTACGTTCGCCGATCGACGACCCTCGCTTGACCTAGGAATACTCTTTGCCTTACCTGTGATGTACCTGTGTTGTTATCTGACCCTTGCCCGTTTTTTGAGCATGCTGTGATTCCTCATGACCATTTGAAAAGTAAATAGGTGTAGGCTCACCACCAGAGATCACCCCTTCTCATTATGATGGACTCTTGCACCACTCTACTATTGCACTTCACACCGGACTACATTTCCCATAATCCATTGCACTGATTATACCCACAGCTGTAACCAATCAAACACACTTCATAAGCCATGGATTTGCTCTTCTTCACCGCCGAGTATTGTTTGCGCATATCGCTACGCTAGTGATAGCAACGTTACAGAGCCCTTTACCTAGTCAAGTATTTGTTCGTAGTTCTAGTCTAGTCTTGTCTTGTCATGTTATCTGATTGCCTGGTTGCCCGATTCTCTGTCTGCCTTGGATTTCTCTCACCTTGTCGTTTAGACTCTGTTTGCCCCTTTACTGAACTATCGCCTGTTTGTGGATTACCCGTTTGCCTTGCCCTCTGGATTACGTTCGCCGATCGACGACCCTCGCTTGACCTAGGAATACTCTTTGCCTTACCTGTGATGTACCTGTGTTGTTATCTGACCCTTGCCCGTTTTTTGAGCATGCCTTTGGTCATTTTGAGAAAGCCTTGCACATGGATCCGCACATCTCATGTTCTGATTACTCCGTAACAGAATACTCGGCCCGACAAGGATCCAGCGGCTTCACCAAGGAGCATTGGCCAGGTATGACTGCAGCGATTTTGCTGCTAGCGCTCAAGCAGGGCACACAATCACTCAAGGGTTACATTGTGGAATATTTGGCTTTGGCAAATGGCTCAGAATTACCAGACTGTATGTTAATAGACTTTTTCTGTGAGGGTCTTAACCAGCCTTTAAAGTCAGGAGTGATTCAGGAGAGTCCTCATTCATCCTTATTCTCAGTAGTTTTTTGGATTATGTTTTGGGGACTGTTGGTTCAGCGTTCACTGTGGAATGTCGCGGAGAAACGCGACACTGCACTCACTCATGTAATGGCGGCCACACTAGAGCATGCTCACAAAATGGCGGAGACAGCAGAGCCTGTTCGCAAAATGGCAGCCGCAACAACATCCCATCAACTCACAGTCGATCTTCCTGAGTCAAGTCGAGTCACAGCTGATTGTCCAGAGTCTCATCGCACCTCAGCTGATCTTCCAGAGTCTGGTCACGTCTCAGCTGATCTTCCAGAGTATCGTCATGTCTCAGCTGTTCATCCAGAGTCACATCACGTCTCAGCTGTTCGTCCAGAGTCACGTCATGTCACAGCTGATCATCCAGAGTCTTGTCACATCCTGTCTGTTGCACCCAGATCATCAAGGTCAGTCCCTCTGTATCCTAGTCTGGTATCCAGTGTGAGGGATGCACTGCTGGTGTCTGCACGCGCAGATGGTATCCCCAAACCCACTCACTCTAGCCCTCCTGTTCCTGAACTGATTCCCCTGTCTGAAGCGCTTCCCATGCTGCATACACCGCCACAGAGCCTCCTGAGGTGGCGGCATTCACTACGGTGTCTCCAGAGATTGCGGCTGATGCTGCAGGTGCTCGCATCAACTCCTTGCGTGGTGGCGGCGCCCAGCAATGCACTCTCAGCCTACCATGGCGCAGTACGTTTTTCTCTAACCTTTTTCAATTTGATGGATGCAACAGCTTCTAATGTATTAGAGAAGATAGTGCCCATGTTGCTAGTCGTGTCACGGTCAAAGAGACCATTACTGAACTCTTCTTGTTTCCTGATGTTACTGCTGTAGAACCTCCAGAGGTGGCAGCAAGCGCTGCAGAACCTCCAGAGGTGTCAGTGGTTTCCAATTATCAGCTCTCGTCCTGTCCTGTTCCGGCCAAAAAGGCCATCTATGAACTCTCTGCCTGTCCTGTCACAGCTATGGAGGTCGTCTGTGATCTCTCCGCCGGCCCCGTCCTGGTTCCCTGCTCTGCCGACTCTGACTCAGTCTTTTGCCTTGTCGTTTGGACTCTGTTTGCCCCTTTACTGAACTATCGCCTGTTTGTGGATTACCCGTTTGCCTTGCCCTCTGGATTATGTTCGCCGATCGAAGACCATCGCCTGCCCTAGGAATACTCTTTGCCTTGCCTGTGTAATAATTTACTTATTTGTAAGGGAATTAATCATTATTAATTCATTCAGGTTTATTTCTAGCTCAGGTTTTAAAAGAACTCGATCTGAGAATTCGAGGTCCACCTGATCAAAACTGACTTTGACTTCCAATAGTTTATACTTTTATCAGCTACTCGACCAGCGGCTCTGACTCAGTCTTTTGCCTTGTCGTTTGGACTCTGTTTGCCCCTTTACTGAACTATCGCCTGTTTGTGGATTACCCGTTTGCCTTGCCCTCTGGATTATGTTCGCCGATCGAAGACCATCGCCTGCCCTAGGAATACTCTTTGCCTTGCCTGTGATGTACCTGTGTTGTTATCTGACCCTTGCCCATTTTTTCACCACGCCTTTGTAATAAAGCCTCGCACATGGATCTGCACGTCTCATGTTCTGATTACTCCGTAACAATAGGGAATGTTACGAAATCGTGTTAACTTTAAGACAGAGTTCTATGCTATTGTGTATTGGGTCTTTTTAAGAGCAATGTATTGGATGGTATGATCCCTAATGTAATAATGAGAAGCCTTAAATGCATGTTTTATCTCAAGACTAAAAAATAAAACACACACACACAGTTCTCTTGCAGTATTTCTTTGTATTTTGCATCATCCATTGTTCTTTCTATTTTAACAAAAAGATTCCCACTGATGAAAAGGCCCTCCTGCAAGGTGATTTCACTCTGTACCAAACTCTAGCAGTGTTGCTGTTTGAAGTGTGGTCAGTCTTGAGTTTTTTCCACAGCTGAGTTGTGTTTTGGCAAAAGAGGCATGTTTTAGTCTCATATAACTGCATAGTGTTTTCCCACAGAATTTCTTTATTTTAATTTATTTTAAAAAAAATGTATGTGTCATATCAAACACTATACAGGTATATCCTTTTTAAATTCTGACATGTTAACGCCAAGCAATTTCACTAAAGTTTTTTGTTATGCAATCTTAGCATTCACATATTTTTATAGCTCTATCCACTTACCGCAGATCAGGGTTTCCCAATCCGAGGTTAATGAGGGAACTGCAGGGGGTTCATGAGTTGAAGAAAAGGATATAATATGTTTTGTTAAATGTAAATTTAACATAAATAAATGGCACTGTGTTCAGTGCACACACATGTAGTTTATGATCTGGTGTTTTCAGCATATCAGAACCGTTTGATTCACACACAATTGATGCAGCAAACTCCATCTCTACATGGAAAATTAGTTTAACATGCATTTTAGATCAAAACGTGTGCTAGATTTATTTTATTTACTTATTTGCATAATTCAAAATTTTTTTGAGCATATAACTTTACAGCATTTCACCAGGATTTAAAATATTGGGGGTTTGAACATTTTAAAAGTGAAAGATTTAAAACATAAATAATAGTATAAATAACGTAATCTATTTGAATGTCATGTGACCATTAACTGACATCAGAAAATGTAAACATGTAAATGTGTCATTAAATTTAAAATCTAAACTTAAAATCTCAGGGTGACTTCAAAAAAATATGTTACACCTAATGGGTCCATTATCAACCTTTGGTTCATTTGTGTCTATTTTTATTTCTCCTAGGGGATATTAGGATAAATATTTTAAGGACTAAAACTCAGTTCAGCTTGCTATGCTGCTGTAGCTGTGATGTCTCTGGAAACAGTAAATATTGCTTGTGAGACACTGTGATATTCAGTGAGCATAAAATCAATACAAAGACGTTGACCTTTGAGTCGTAAATGCCTTTTCCTTGAAATGTCTCCGGCTGCCGAGTAAATCAGTGAATATTCATCATGAAGATCTGTAACACAATAGCAAAGTTAATTGGAAAGACAATATTCTTGGCTATAGTTCATCACAACACAATCGCACAAGTCTGCCAAAAACAGAAGGTTGTACAGAATGGCACAACATCATGAATGGAGCAATTGCTGTTAAATATTTGGCACTATTGCATGGTGTTTAAATTCTACTGCGCAGATGTTCACCGTACGCCCCAATACAAAGATTCTATGTAGAAATGAGGCCTTGTCCCTCTGTTATTTAGAATATTTAATGGCAAAACATTGTAATAGAGAAGACCGGGATGGTTAACACATGGCGAGGCGTAACACCGTTAGTTTAACCAATTACGGGGTGAAATCACCGTTAAACATGATCTTTGGTGAAGGAGTAAATATATTGGACATGATTTTCACAAAAGATGAGCTCAAATATACAAGACTCTGTAAGGATGGTTTCCCTACGGTGGTTCAGGCTGTAGGATTGCCGAATGACTAAAGAAACGTTATCAGCACGATGGTATAAAACTGTACATTTCTAGTCTATTACCACCCACTGCCACTTATACCAACGACGGAAATAAGCGCAGTTAGAATAGCTACATATGTGGGAGAGCGTTGCTATTGTGTGACTATTGTATTGCAATAGGTAGCACTTTAAGATGAACCTTGAATCAAGACTAGTTAGCACATAATTAATAATTGAAATGGTTTAATAACAATATTTTGTTATGGTTACACTTGAATTGGTTACAAGATAGATGAAGGATGGTAAAGCATAGTTAATTGTACCCAACATGTAAAATATTACCTGAGAGAAAGAGATAGAGAGAGGAAGAAAAAGAGGGAGAGAGGGCAGAAACCCAAGAAGAGCTCCAACAAAGAAAAGAGGCAACAAAGAAAAGAG
>NW_015506550.1:105689-119121 GCF_001515645.1 Sinocyclocheilus grahami
TCTCTCTCTCTCTCTCTCTCTCTCTCTCTCTCCATCCATCCCCAAATGGCCATATTGCATCATACTACTGTAAAACTGTGCTTTCACAGCAAATGGAGACAGTGTGAACTCAACACATATCTAGAGGTGATGTATGTAACATCACACGAGACATGTTTTTCATGACAGAAATGACATGATGTTGTGTAATATGCTCGGACTTTCATTCGTCCGCATGCTTTGTGATAAGAGTGGTGTCACAGACAGGCACAGTTTTTCTCTGTGCAGCCGTACAGTAGTCCCGAACCTCGTAAATCAAACCCTGTATTCGCCCTGCTTTTAACCAAGTGACAAATTGGCCAAACAATACTGCTTGAATTCTTATTAAGCTTGATTAATTCATATCATTAGTTAATCACACAACAGCTCATAAAATATAGTAAATTAATTTCTATAATGTGATTAATTTGTGAAACACTTGAATTAACATCAATAAATCAATTGGTGAATCAATTACATTACCATTTTTAAATACAAAGTTAATAGTGTGCTTTAACTAGTGCTGTAGAAGTGATCATCGATCATGTGATATTAGAGGGCCAGAGGGAGCAGCTCAAA
Organism: Sinocyclocheilus grahami; assembly: GCF_001515645.1. Classification (NCBI taxonomy): domain Eukaryota; kingdom Metazoa; phylum Chordata; class Actinopteri; order Cypriniformes; family Cyprinidae; genus Sinocyclocheilus; species Sinocyclocheilus grahami. Next base: position 106,287 of record NW_015506550.1, read on the forward strand.
TGTTCAATGATCTGAGGGCTTTCCTGCAGTCTCTCAATGAGTCAAAGCATATTGGGGGTCTGGAAGCGCTGTGCTTATCTTAAAGTGGAGAACAAACACTTTTACTCACTTTTAGCTCCATTGAAAAATAGATTGAATCAATTATGTTTATTGTCCAAGCTTCAACAGAGTGAACACTTCTACTCAAGGTCTTGCTTGCATGAGAGAATAGTGCATGAATGTTGTAAGGATGGTTTCCCTATGGTGGTTCAGGCTGTAGGATTGCCGAATGACTAAAGAAACGTTATCAGCACGATGGTATAAAACTGTACATTTCTAGTCTATTACCACCCACTGCTACTTATACCAACGACGGGAATAAGCGTAGTTAGAATAGCTACATATGTGGGAGAGCGTTGCTATTGTGTGACTATTGTATTGCAATAGGTAACACTTTAAGATGAACCTTGAATCAAGACTAGTTAGCACATAATTCATAATTGAAATGGTTTAATAACAATATTTTGTTATGGTTACACTTGAATTGGTTACAAAATAGATGAAGGATGGTAAAGCATAGTTAATTGTACCCAACATGTAAAATATTGCCTGAGAGAAAGAGATAGAGAGAGGAAGAAAAAGAGGGAGAGAGGGCAGAGACCCAAGAAGAGCTCCAACAAAGAAAAGAGGCAGCAAAGGAAAGAGCCAGAGCAACAGTTACAGTCCTCTTTTATCCCTTCCTTGACCATGTGACTAAAAAACAAATGTGAGACATTCAAACTGACCAATCAGCAGATTACAACTTCACCCACTGGGCAAAAGGTGTGACAATTAGCAGACCCCCGGTGTATACACATGTTGGCCTACAGGCCTTGATCGATATCAGCACCTCTGTGCCTTCAGGAATGCCAAATGGCCCTTTTGTTACTGAAGATAGGTTTGGGACAGGAAAGCAGAAATCTTTGATAATTTTTGACCTTACAACTCCATACTGGAGCTTTTTAATACACTCTTTGTGCTATTTTTCACAGTTTGAACATAAGTAGTAGATATCTGAATTGCACTGATTTGTTGCAGACAAATATTAAACTAAAGTTTGAGAGAAATATCTACTGCATAACATAACCTTTTGAAGTTTTACTGAATACTTTCATTAAAATGTTATGCTTCAGACCAATTCTTTCCAAGGAAAGACACTCATATAGTTTGTAAAGGATCGTACAAAGACATAAAATAACCAAGGTTTCTGTAATAAAACATAAGAAATAACATGATTTGTATTGACATAGGAGAGAGGGTTTCGCTCTAATGCTTTTTGTCTGATATCGTGTTTCTTGTGTAAAGGAGAGAAATGGCTCAATAGTCAGTTCAATACTGTTTGGATTAGACTGGATATTTTCGACTACGAGTCACACTTGCTGAATCATAATGTCCTAAAACTCTTACTGGAATACAATGTGTGATGTATTATTCCAGTTAAAGTTTATGACAGAGAGAAAGACAGACACAGAGCAACCACCCAGAATGTTATGATAACCTCATAGCAAAATTTTAAAGCTTCCACTAGGTCTTCAAACTAATCTTCAAGTCGAACTTGCAGACTGGATGGATTTTTCCATCCAACATTCAAAGTTTGGTTTTATTAGCTTTATTTTTATAAATAAAGACTGTGCCTTTATTTCCCCTCTGCATGTCACTGTGTGGCTCAGACAAAAGTGAAAGCTCTCGTCTCTGTCTTTGTCGAGAGCTCTCACTGCTATCACTCATGATCATTTGCCCGACATGCTCATGATCAAATGCATTTCAATAAGTAATTTCTGGCCATCAATTAATGTGAAGGTTCCAGTTGAGTTTCTCCATTTTAGAGGACACACATTATGTGGCCTTAAGAAGAAAAATAGAATATTAATGGATATCAAAGTGGACTAAAACTTAAGAAATTGCATGGCTAATGGAGTTTATTGACCACATTAATAGCATAGGCTGTGTGGTTGCAATACTATTATTATGGATTAAAAACGTACAGAATCATGTAACAAACAACATAAACTTAAGAAAGCGTTTAATAGCATGATATAATATGATGAGATTAATAAAGCTCACGACAGGTTTGTGTACTGGAATGATTACAGTGGTAAACATACAGAGTATGCAGTGATGTCTTAATTTTGACATATGGTAACCTTTTTGACAAAACCGGTTGATATTCAGTTCAATGGAGTAAAAAAAAAAAAACTGTTTTCAATAATTCTTAAATTATATGCATGCACTTGTGGCCATGTTACATTCAGTCAAGTGGTTGAAACAAGAGAAATTAGAGATCTGTAACTCAATATAAACATTCACTATATCAAATAACAGTATGGAAACACATCACAGCTCATTTGTCACATGCATTGTTGCTCTAATGTGATTTTGATAAACTACACACAAATGTTTGCTGATATGAGCATGAAAACTTTAGCTCAATTTGTGAAAAAAAATTGGAAAATTGAATGAGTTTATAGAAAGTGTCTAAATTATGTTACAGTGTTGTAAATGTGGGAAATTAACAGGGCTGCACACAAAATGTTGTTAAGTCAAAAGTCAAAATTTAAAGTTATTACATGTTTTGGTAATTAAGGTCCAAAAATGACATGTCAAAAGTCAGAAAATTTGGCTTTGGTAAGTAAAATTACTCGCCAACTGGCTGTTAACGTTATTATGAATTGTAAAATAACATTGAACTGATTAAATTGAATTGCAAGCGTGATAATCTGACACTCGCAATGAGAATTTCCTGGTAAAGACATACAAACCATCCTCTGAAGAAAACGTCTGGCTCAACTCACGCATCTTTTAATTACCTTTAGTAGAAAATGATTACCATCAAATGTTTTAGAATCAAAAAGTGTTTTTATGTGTTTCACTTAGAGACCGAGACTGACTCATCTCATATATGATGCTGCAAATGTGGCAAAACGTTAATCATGGCTTACTGAACACCTTGGTACTTGTCAGTTAATGTTCAAAGAAAAGATGACACTGCATGCTTAAAATAGTGCCTCTTTCATTTTTCTTTGGCTTACTGAGAAATGTTTCTGGCATTCTTTATGCCAATGTCAGTTCACCTTTTTGAAAGACCAGTACCTTTGACATTTTGGAAGTAGTGAACTATATAACAGAGATGGCTTTTAGCTCTTTAGACCATGAAAGGGATGAATTAACTCACATTTTGTTCAAAACGTATGACATTTTAAGCATTAAAAGGCTGTCACACTTGTGTCTTTATTGTCTGACTGACCAAATTAAGATAACCGGACAAAATGGACCTGATCAACAGCATGAATTCTGACTGCAGAATTAAGTGTCATCTGGGACATTCCTAGTTCATGCCTTTCTACATTAGATCAGCAGTCAACCAACAAAGATATCCAATCAATGCCAAAATGCTGCACTGTATATAATATCGTTCCACATAAGGTTCCGGGCTTTCCAGGCATTTTCTCAAGCACACAGTCAATTAAAAAATTGCCATCCGTGGACACTCACATGGACATGTGAAAGGAGATGCAAGGGATTTTTCTCAGTGTTTGACCAAAGCTCAGCTAAATGTATTGTTTTGCATATCATTCTCCAGAAAGTAAGATTTTTTTTAGTGTTAAACTGGTACTGGTCAAAACTGGTCTAATGTTCCCCTTCTTAGTCCCTAGACGCCTAAGAACTAAAGGGAGGGTCGTAACATTCCACATAAGGTTCCGGGCTTTCCAGGCATTTTCTCAAGCACACAGTCAATTAAAAAATTGCCATCCATGGACACTCACATGGACATGTGAAAGGAGATGCAAGGGATTTTTCTCAGTGTTTGACCAAAGCTCAGCTAAATGTATTGTTTTGCATATCATTCTCCAGAAAGTAAGATTTTTTTCTTCTTCTCATAATTCATCATTATATCAATAAGTGTCAACCTTACTGTGGTAACATTTCTGGAAAAATATGTTGTTACTTGGACGTTTCATGACACTTTCAAAGTGTAATGTCCAGTAAATGGTAATTAAAAGCACATTCAGTTTTATTTTAAATAGATGAACGTGAATCAGAAAATGTTTTATTACGCTGGTTGGTGTACATTTTGTGGAAGTTCAGAAATTAAATAAAAAGCAGACTTAAGACAAAAACACATTTGCTGAAGCAATCATGCAATTTTATCATTTGTATTATTAATAAGAATTCAAGTCAGACTCAGTGTTAAAATGCTTTTATTATCCATTTGATGACAATGTGATGTCAAAATACAGTAACAGATTTCATACTGGATTAAAAATGTGATTAAATTAATAAAATGATGATACAAATAGCAACAAGACAACATCATACAGTTATCAAGGCTGGAGTTGAGTCCAGGTGTAAACACTTTGAAGAGTGCTCCCGATCCAAACTGTTTTTTTTTTTTATTTTTTTTATATATATATATATTTCTTACAGAGGTTAATGTGTTGCATGAAGGACGAGTGCCACCTCATTCTTAAATGTTTATATGTGCATACCCATCTCAATAATGGCTTCACTGTGATCAAGAAATAAACATGCAAACAAATGTCAAGAACCATACTGTGATATATGGGCTAAATTGCGACATACAACAACACTATAACGACAAGTCAATTATGGTGGGAAGGTGAGAGCAATGAATAAAGCAAAACACTTGTAACTAGTTTTAAGGAGTAATCTAACTACTGAAAGAAAAATTTAAAAAATAAAGAACTGATTTAATAGTCTTAGTTTGAAGTGCAAACCTAAGCAATTACATAGTTGTCAGTTGCTATCTTCATGGGAATCATAATGTTTTTTAGTCTAGATGGGTGAACTTGCTGACTGTAAGTCAAAGTACATGATCATAAGCACAACAGTTAAGTGTGAGTAATTAGGAGGCAAAAATATCTTCCTGTCAGCCTGTTCCTGTCTCGCCACCTCTGGCTGCGGCGGCTCCCTTCAAACTGCACTTCCTTTGAGTTGTCTGATGCTGTTGAACGGTGCGGCGCCGCTGACTGCGTTTGATAATCTGTCATCCACACGCCATGCTCAGTGTCATCAACATGCCGCAAACGCCGCTTCAAAAATTAAACACTGACATTTTAACTTGAAAAACTGCCGTTACGTGACACACCGACAAAAACGAAGCCAATCCTGAGAAATGTTTGCTTAACTGGAAAAGCAGTGGAAGGTTTGTGAAGGGAGCGTTTTTCCTCGCCACCTCCCAACACGTATCAGCCGGCATAAGATTTATGGCTCTTCTAATTAAATTTTGCTAAGCTGGCAGACACTTGAGCGAACTGTGATGTTACTCCTGGATTCTGATTAACAGGGGCTGAATTCATTATTGTCCTGTAGTGCCCGTCTGGGTCCTTAACAGCCCCTGCTAATTAAAAAGAATAATGCAGCCAATATTATACTGCACGCAATCAACGTTTATGCTTACTTGTAAAAACACAAATACACAGTAGACTATAGGTGTGCGTTGTAGTGACTTACACAAAAGCAGGAATGTCTTTAAAGCTTCAAAAAATAATTTATATACTTGCATTTCAGTAATAAGACATTAATACAGTGCTGTGAAAAGGTTTTTGCCCCCTTCCATTTTTTAGTTTTTTTTTGCATATCTGTCACACTTAAAAGTGTCAGATCATCAAACGAATTGTAATATTACACAAAGATAATGCAAGTAAACACAAAATTCAGTTTTTAAATTATTATTTTATTTATTAAGGGGAAAAAACTGTCCAAACCTACCTGGCCCTACGTGAAAAAAATGAATTGCCCCCTCCTGTTAAATCATGGAAGAACTGTGATTAAGCACATTATTTTAGAAAGCTGAGTTAAATTTCACTAGCCACACCTAGGCCTGATTACTGCCACAACTGTTGAATCAAGAAATCACTTAAATAAAACCTCTCTGACAAAGTGAAGCATGCTCAAAGGACAACACATCATGACGCGATCTAAAGAAATTAGATCATCAAACGAATTGTAATATTACACAAAGATAATGCAAGTAAACACAAAATTCAGTTTTTAAATTATTATTTTATTTATTAAGGGGAAAAAACTGTCCAAACCTACCTGGCCCTACGTGAAAAAAATGAATTGCCCCCTCCTGTTAAATCATGGAAGAACTGTGATTAACCACATTATTTTAGAAAGCTGAGTTAAATTTCACTAGCCACACCTAGGCCTGATTACTGCCACAACTGTTGAATCAAGAAATCACTTAAATAAAACCTCTCTAACAAAGTGAAGCATGCTCAAAGGACAACACATCATGACGCGATCTAAAGAAATTCAAGAACAGATGAGAAACAAAATAGTTGACATGTATCAGTCTGTATAGGGTTATAAAGCCACTTCTAAAGCTTTGGGACTCCAGTGAACCAGTGTTCAGAGCCATTATCCACAAATGGAGAAAACTTGGAACAGTGGTGAACCTTCCCAGGAGTGGCCGGCCTCCCAAAATTACTCCAAGAGTGCAACAACGACTCATCCAGGAGGTCATACAATAACCCAGAACAACATCTAAAGAACTGCAGGCCTCACTTGCCTCAATTAAGGTCAGTGTTCATGATTCAGCAATAAGAAAGAGACTGGGCCAAACCCCTTTAAAAACCCCTGACCCCTTTAAAACAGAAGTAAGGTCAACAAACAGAAATATCAAACCATTGTTTTGGCAAACAGAAATCATAATTAATAATTTGAATAAATGTTAAGCATGTGACAACTTGCCTCGACTTGACATTTATGAACAATGCTTCTGTCGTGAAAACACCAGTTTCAACCTTTCAGTTCAAATTGACCGTTGTTATATAGTGACTCTTGAATGTCAGAATGTGTGTCAGTGTGATTTTATTGTGTTCACGTGTAACCAAACAGCAATTCTAAAAATATGATGAAAGTGGAAATGTGTCTTGGTGGATAGAATTCACAAATCCAACATGCAGAACATCTAGGGAAACACACATTTGTGTAATTGGACTTTAGAAACCTTAGTTCCTGTGAAAAATAGAGATTGTGACAACTAGCCCCATGCTCTCCTATAATTAACATGGTAAACACATTTTGTTGTCATGACAATGTTGCACACAACATTTCTTTACCTATTGCACAGTGAAATTGAATAAAATCGTGACTTTGGTTTATGATTCTGCCAAATGCAGTATTCCCAGACAATGGACATTCAGCACACTTCATATCTTCTCATATTGAAGATGTTGAAAATAGATACAAAAGTCTGGACGATCTTTATTTGACCCCATAATTCTACTTTAATAAAAATTGTTTACATTTACACCATTTATTACCTCATACTGAATATAATCTAAGGCCAAGCAATGATTGATATGTTAAAAGTGAGTAGGCAGTAATTAAAGCAAAAGGAGCCCCTACCAAGTATTGAGTACATGTACAGTAAATGAACATACTTTCCAGAAGGCCAACAATTCACTAAAAATGTTTTTTTTTATTGGTCTTATGAAGTATTCTAATTTGTTGAGATAGTGAATTGGTGGGTTTTTGTTAAATGAGAGCCAAAATCATCACAATTAAAAGAACCAAAGACTTAAACTACTTCATTCTGTGTGCATTGAATTTATTTAATACACGAGTTTCACAATTTGAGTTGAATTACTGAAATAAATTAACTTTTCCACGACATTCTAATTTATTGATATGCACCTGTAAATGCAGGCTTGGTGAGCAGAAGAGAATTCTTTAAAAAACATTGAAAATCTTACTGTTCAAAACATTTTTAACTGGTAGTGTAGACAATGTATCATTGCATAGTTGTTTTGGATAAGAATACAACGTCAGGTCCGACAATATCGTGTCTTTTTTTATTTAAATCTAGATTTATTCACATTGGCCCATGGAAACCTCTATGAACACACGACTTGACTTGGCCAAAAAAATCGCCTGCGACGAATTTACGTTTTATTAAAAAGTGTTTTCGTATTCTACACTCATGGCATGCACACACATTAGGATAGGTTAGATGCCTGCCTCCTCTGCGTCTCCCTATCAAGCACTTTACAGATTCAACTACTCTCTTCTTCTCCTCCAGCCTTGCTCTTTGGCTCGCATTACTCACCGCAGAGCAAGCCTGTTCTTGATAATGCTGCTGTGAAAACGTGGGAAAAGCCAACGAGGAAGAAGTTGGGGTGAAGTGATCTTTATATAGGCGGAGCAAAATTCTTCATCACTCCATCTGTATCGCATTGTGATTGGGTGGTTTATGCTGTCAATACAGGAGACAAACCAATGGGCCACTGGCTGCTCGCTGTCCGTGCGTGATGGTCCTTGGCAAAAAAAAACAAAAAAGAAAACATTATGTCGGCCCCTTAAGTGCGTCGGCCCACCAGGAAAATGCCCGGTATTGCCGATTACCAGTCCAGCCCTGTCAGGGGGGGATTAAGCCTTCTTTAGGGGGGTCAGACCGCCAACCCCCCCTCACCCCGGAATTCGCACCCTGCTTCAAATGAGCATTCACTATAAAACAACAAACATTATTTTACATTTTTCAGGCCTTCCATGTCCTGTGATGTCTTTTACATATAAACTGGCTCAGAGTCTCTGATGAGTTGAGTTGTTTTCTGTACACTACTGTTGACTGTACATTGGCATAAATACACATAATTACTTGCAGTGTTATCACAGGAGGAGGGCTAATGCTAATATAAAAAAATGCAAATGATGAGGTCTGATCTGCTTAATCTGTGATAATATGAGAATAAATGACAGTGGCTGCCTGCCTTTGAAGCTCTGCTTTGAAGACGGTTTTTCTTTAGCTCTGGCTTTTTCTTCAATGGGCTCATGTGAACCTTTCATAAGACCACAACAGACCACTAATGAATTCAGTCGCTATCAAAGAGAATTTGATTAATAGTTAAACCTGACCTTTCTTTTTTCAGTTATTTAATTAGTAGCAATGTTTACATGTGTGCACAGAAAAACAAAACAAAAAAACTTAGTAACATATTAGATTCAAAGCATTAGAGCTGAATTTAATTAATAATCCTGCACTGATCATATTCTCAGCCACACATCCTGATATTCACTGATTTTTATTTTTTCATAGAATGAATGTAAGTAAAAAATTCACTGAGACTTTACAGAGAATCATTTGAATTCACTTAGATGTGATTGCAAGCTGCCTGAACAATCAATAAGTCTGTGCAGCTAGTTAAAAATTATATTCGCAGGAAGGTGAATATTATTGTCATGTTATTAGCACATACTTACATTTACACATAAGTTCTAAGCACTTTGTTATCTTGTGGACTCTAATCAGATCCAGGCTTGGCTCTTTGCCACAGCATTTTGGATCTTTATGAATTTTCAGTACAGCAAAACCCAAAATGGGAAATATTTCTGCATCACATAAATTATTTTGGAAGGCTCATTGCCTTGGTAATTTCACTAGAGCAACAAGGGTATCAAATTCATGGATATTGTCTTTAATAAAACATTAGACCTTAATTTGACTTGGCTGTTTCGATTACAGCAATAAATTCAAAAGTTGTGCAAAAATTAGAAGGGGAAATATTATGCGCTGATTGTAATATTGTGCAGAATGGGACATGCTAGTCACTTTGAAATATCCCAGAGGAAAATGTTATTGCTCACAAGTTGCTCTTTCATTGCTTGTGATCGACTAGCAGCTTCATCTCAAATCTTTTTTTACAGAAACAAAATCACTTTCATACAGTATGTGTGCTACAATATTCATGTGGATGGCAGCTCAAATCATGTGACATTGGAAACATTTGATGAGAAAGTTCATATTGAGGTCTCTAACCGTGCTTTGCAGATATCTAGGCAAATCTGAGTACAGTTTGTGTCTTGAGCTCTTTAGTTGTGTTTCAAAGATGCACTCTGTGATTTTAATTCTGTCAGAATCTGTTTTTCTCATACAATCTCTGCAAAAGTTCCAGAGCAAATTACCTGCTGTTTTTCGGCAAACTCAATGATCTTCTGAGAGATGTAATCCAGTCTGAATGCAAATGTCCATGACTGCTGATCCCAACGCTTCTCCTCATGTGCTTTAACTAACCTGACACTGTTTGTGCACTAAACCTCCGCATATTGTACCATATTGAATCAGCCAATGTGTTATTAATGGAAATAAATAGAAACACTTCTTAATTTAGTTATAAAACAAAATGTAAAATTATTTAGAGGCCATCTTTCCCCTGGCTAAAGTTTTACAGAATGTATAAATTATTTGTCATGTCATTCTTATTATATATATAATAAGAATGACATGACAAATAATAAAAGTGTTGGCCCCCTTCCTGATTTCTTTTTCTTTTTTTGTTCGTCACACTTTAATGTTTCAGATCATCAAACAAATTTAAATATTACACAAAGATAATGCAAGTAAATACAAAATGCAGTTTTTAAATGATGATTTAATTTATTAAGGGAAACAAGCTGTCCAAACCTACGTGGCCCTACGTGAAATATTAATTGCCCCCTCCTGTTAAATCATGAAAAGAACTGCAATTAACCGCATTATTTTAGAAAGCTGAGTTAAATTTCCCTAGCCACACCCGGGCCTGATTACTTCCAGACCTGTTGAATCAAGAAATCACTTAAATAGAACCTGTCTGAAAAAGAGAATCATGCTTAAATAGCAACACATTATGCCGCGATCTAAAGAAATTCAAGAACAGATGAGAATCAAAACAGTTGACATGTATCAGTCTGGAAGGGATTACAAAGCCATTTCTAAGGCTTTGGGACTGCAGCGAACCATGGTCAGATCCATTATCCACAAATTGAGAAAACTTGGAACAATGGTGAACCTTCCCAGGAGTTGCCGGCCAACCAAAATTACTCCAAGAGCACAACGATGACTCATCCAGGAGGTCATAAAAGAACCCAGAACAACATCTAAAGAACTGCAGGCCTCACTTGCCTCAATTAAGGTCAGTGTTCATGATTCAACAATAAGAAAGAGACTGGGCAAAAATGGCATCCATGGGAGAGTTCCAAGGCAAAAGCCACTGCTGACCAAAAAGAACACAAAGGCTCGTCTCTCATTTGCCAAAAAATATCTTGATTATCCCCAAGACTTTTGGGCAAATATTCTGTGGACTGATGAGACAAAAGTTGAACTTTTTGGAAGGTTTATTAGATTTAGGGGCAATTACTTTTTCACGTAGGACCAGGAAGGTTTGGACAGCTTTTTTCCCTTAATAAAATAAATAATCATTTAAAAAATGCATTTTGTATTTACTTGCATTATATTTGTGTAAAATTAAAATTTGTCTGATGATCTGAATCTTTTAAGTGTGACAAATATGCAAAAAATTTTAAAAACAGGAAGGGGGCCAACACTTTTTCACACCACTGTATATATATATATCATGTCATTAATGCAACACAAAAAATCAACTACAGACATTTTATTTTGAGAATTTAGTTGAATTTGAATAATTCATGACAGACAAAGCATAATACCACTGAAAAAGATTAATCTGACCTACGTACACACATATGAATATTTACATATTGAATTACCCATATTTTAATTGAAGATGTATCATAATAGCAAAATTATGAATTAAGATTGAATGATTTCACTCAATTAATTATTCAGGTTTTAATTAAATTGAATATGTGTGAAATCTTATTCATGGAAATGCTGAATAATAACATGGTTAATTACAATAAATATTAAACAAGTATTAAATTAAAAATAAAACTTATGGATGACCCATCTTACCCCAAAAGTCTAATTTTATGTTGTTACGTGACACACACACACACACACACACACACACAAAATAAACCCCTGGCAGATAGTTGTGCTTGTTTTAAGTTTAAACTCACTTAACTATTTATTTATTTATTTGTTTATTTGTTTGTTCAGAAAAACATAATTTATTAAGGTATTTATTTATTTTAATTTTTTTTACTTGCACTGGAAACAAGAGAAACATAAATTAGAAAGTCATGTTTTGCAGACTAGGGCTATTGTTGAGATATCCTATGATCTCTTTAACACTACAGAAGGATGTAGCCTGAGATATTAAACTGATCTCATTTGTGATGGTCTTATTCTCATTCGACTGGCCATACTGTCAATAAAAAAGGGCAAAAACAAAATGACAAAAAAAGACAGATCAATTCAGCTGTACATGTAATTTTTCATAGGCCTAAACACTTGAACGTACAGTAACTCATCACAGCTGAATTGTGAAGTTGATGCCACACAGAACGTCTCACATGGATTGAAGTTCTGCCACATAAAAAAAAAACAAAAAAAAACTCTGCTTTTTGATTTTGCTCAACGACTGCAAAGTCCCAAGCATAATTTGAGATTCTGGACCCTCGATCCCAGCTAAGCCCGACACTCCTGCTCGTTACCTTCCAGACAGAAGCCCACAGAATCCTGTCCATTGACACAGCTTAGGGATTTGAGGCCGGATTAGTTGAGGACAGAAGTGTAAGAAACGCTTCCCTTAATGGTAGCTCTAAAGCGATGTTTGAAAGTGCTTGCAAGCTCTTTTGTAAGCCCCCTTCTCTCAATTAGATTTATTCCTGGGCCTTGGCCTTGCTTCAGAGGGAAGCTCATTTGTTTCAAATAGGTTTAAGATGTCTGGGGCAATGGAGCAACGTGGATCTGTGCCCTAACCTTTACAGCCTGGGGAAATGGAGGCGCTCAACATCGAACAATAGATGCTAACAAAAGCCTGCTGTCAGGAGACACCGAGCATTTCTGCCTGATATTCTGTTCATTTCTGTTCGCTAACCTTTGGGAAGTCCAACTGTTTTTTTATTTGTTTTTTTCCCAGTATTATGTCATTGTTCAGTGCATTGTTCA
>NW_015506550.1:121060-122147 GCF_001515645.1 Sinocyclocheilus grahami
CTTCATGAGTGCTTTAATGTTATGTGAGACTTTTTACATCATCTTGTTTCATGATCTTGTCTTACCCGGAGACCAGGGAAAAAGTTTGCGTATGTGTTTTGTTGAAAATGATAATGAAATGCAATACAATGAGGGAGGAACAGTGAAAAATAAAGCTTCTTGAAACAAACTTTCCTCTAAAGCCTGTTGATCAGATTTGAGACGCACTAATTTTTTTTTCTAAAAACTGATATCTGGATGTCTGGATAATCAAGTAAAGCCAAGCTGCTTTATTACAGTAAGTTATTCTTACGTTTACTTTATAAAAATCAGTGAAGATTTGACAACAAAAAGAGATGTGAAACACAAACTGAAGGTGGATGTTTGTACAACTAGACTAAAAGACCTTTACTTCATAAAAACTATAAACTATCAATCAGACGGCAGAAGAAATGGGGTAGATTTTGTGTGAAAGCAAAATTTGATCATGTTGATCATTTGGGCCTTAGAAATGTCTGTTTCGGATACGATAGAGTAGCTTAATAGCTATCAGTCTGTTCTTGCACTGATTATCATCGGCCCTCTAAAATTCATCTTCCTTTCTGCTGAGCCACATTAATGCCAGGATAACAGATTGGGCTGTTCTTGATCCTGTCCAACTGGAACTTAACCTCCACCTTCCCAGCAGGCCTCTCAGTCTCTTCCTGCTCTGTGTCTTAGACGAGGTGATTGAAATCAGATACTGACTATACATGAGGAACATCCAAATGTGCAAAGCTGAGTAATATCATACAGAGTAGCAGGGGTTTTGTATTTATTATGCAATTGTTAGTTTATTTAACAGGCACTTTTATGTTCCAGGAGTTATTTTGCAATCAATCAATTATTACAACTCATCTCAGTAGTAACAACAGATTTGTGCTTCAAATTAATTAAACAGTTTAAGGATAACTATTAGATTTGATACTACACATACATGTGGAAACCGTATGAGACGTGTAGCAAGAAAATAATTATGAATTTTAAAGCAAAGTGTTACTTCAAAAACCCTGCCTAATTTAAGAGCAGCAACTCTAATAAGCACTTGAAAATAAAATCACCACACCCT
>NW_015506550.1:122157-137153 GCF_001515645.1 Sinocyclocheilus grahami
TTTGTTTTTTTCCCAGTATTATGTCATTGTTCAGTGCATTGTTCATAGTTAAAATGCACAGTCAGCAAATGATTGAATGAATGTATGAATCAATCAATCAATAAAAAATAAATGAAAAATAAAATCTGCCAGTGAAACAAGACAAAACATTTGAAACAAGCCTTAATACTGTATGCAGTTTTATTTCACATTGTAAAAAAAACGTCAACAAACATGGGTGAATCTCATAGAAACGTTCACATTATACTCTGAAACTATAAAGACAATTAAGCCAGTTTTAGCAATTTAACAACTAAGCACATTTTCTCACAAACTCATTATTGTAATGTGTCTGGACATTTTGCTTTTTAACTTTGTGTTCTTGTGATTGTCAGTGAGGAATCTCATTAGATTTGCATTTAATTAAGTTTAACTGCATTTCATTATTATTAAAACAATACCACAGTGTTAAAATAAAATAAATTAAAATAAAATAGAACGTGCTTAAAATAATAGTGCTAAAATAGGTTTAATTTTAACTATGCAAACTATTTATTCCTTTTGATTTTTGGAGTAAAATATGACCTGAGCATGTTCTTGACTGGTTTCGTGAGATTTATTCACATATACATATACACAAGATATAATGCAAAATTGTTATAAATATGCATGCATGCACTGGACTGTATGTATGTTCAATTTAATTTGTTATTTTACAGTTGTGCTCAAAATTAGTCATACCCTTGGTAAATATGATCAAAGAAGGCTGTGCAAATTAATCTGTATCATCAATCCTTTAGATATTTTATTTTTGTTTAATTACTAAAATCGAACCTTTCATTGGAGAATAAGAATTTAAAATGTGAGAGAAATATAATTTTGAAATGGTTTTTTTTCTCTCTAATACACACTGGTCACAATTAATCATACCATTTCATCCAATTATTTTTGCAACCTCCTTTTGTCAAGAGAACAGCTCAGAGTCTTCACCTATAATGCCTGAAGAGTTTAGAGAACATCTGACAGGAGATCAGAGAACATTCCTTCATACAGAATCTCTCCAGACCCTTCAGATTTCCAGCTGCATGTTCATGCTTCTCCTCTTCAGTTCACCACATGCGTTTTCTATAGGGTTCAGCTCAGGGAACTGGGTTGGCCAGGGCAGAAGCTTATAAGATTTCTAGCATGGACAGTCAGTTTTTAATTTTTTATCCATTGGTATTTTATAGAATTCATTATGCCATCTATCTAACCAAGATATCCAGGATCTCCGGCAGAAAAATAGGCCCACAAAATTAAAGATCCAGCAGTATATTTCATTGTACACGTTTTTGTTTTTTTCTTTATCCCCGTGTGCACCAAACCCATCTTGAGTGTTTGCTGCTAAAAAGCTAATTTTTCATCTGACCATTGAACCCAGTCCCGTTTAAAGTTCCAGTAATGTCTAGCAAATAAATATGCTGGAGTTTCTTGAAACCCTCCCAAACAACATGTTGTTGTTGTTTTTTTTTAGGCTTTCTGACCCCAAGACTCAACTGTTTTCTGCAGTTCTCCAGCTTTGAGTAAGTGCTAGCAGTTGGGTTATCCTCCTCTCTGTCGTGTGCTAGATGTTGGCCAGTTTTCAGATATGGGCCTGCAAGTAGCTGTAATCCTGCGTGGTGAGCGACCATGTGTATTGCAGCATTGTACTGTTTTCTTGGTTTGATTGCACGTCCAGGGGTTTCCAATGATCTGAAGCCTAACGAACCTCAAGTAACTGACTGCACTTCTGCTCTGTTCTACTTTGTTTTGTTCTGTTATAGTTCTGTCTGGAATTCATCTGGGTCCATCTGTTATATTTTGTTTTGTAATGTTTGGTGCGTGGAATTAGGTGGGAGGGGTTGGCTATGGTACCTTGTACTGCGTGTCCACATGGAGTGCTGTTTAATATTTTTGATTTTTCACGAGTGTGTGTTTTTTTTAGGCTTTCTGACCCCAAGACTCAACTGTTTTCTGCAGTTCTCCAGCTTTGAGTAAGTGCTAGCAGTTGGGTTATCCTCCTCTCTGTCGTGTGCTAGATGTTGGCCAGTTTTCAGATATGGGCCTGCAAGTAGCTGTAATCCTGCGTGGTGAGCGACCATGTGTATTGCAGCATTGTACTGTTTTCTTGGTTTGATTGCACGTCCAGGGGTTTCCAATGATCTGAAGCCTAACGAACCTCAAGTAACTGACTGCACTTCTGCTCTGTTCTACTTTGTTTTGTTCTGTTATAGTTCTGTCTGGAATTCATCTGGGTCCATCTGTTATATTTTGTTTTGTAATGTTTGGTGCGTGGAATTAGGTGGGAGGGGTTGGCTATGGTACCTTGTACTGCGTGTCCACATGGAGTGCTGTTTAATATTTTTGATTTTTCACGAGTGTGTGTCATGGGTATTGAGTGTGGGGTAGAAATCTGAGGGTCTTTGCTGGCCACCTCCCTCTTTATTTTGTTATCTTATTGTATTGTACTTGTTTTATAAGTTACTGATACAGACGTGTGATGTATTAAGACGTTGTGTGAAGTGTTGTATGTGTTTTTATTAAGTGTATGTTAATAAAGTGATTTGTTTATATCTGTATCATTATGCTCACCCTGCCTTTGGCAACGAACCTGTGTCCCTTTGCTTAGGGCTGTTATGTCCCGGTGTGTTCCGGGTGGCGTAGTCGACTATAGGATTTCTCTTATTATTGGTAATTTTCAAACTCCTGACCACTTCGTGCCACACATGGTTGCTGATTCTCAATAGATTTGCATTAAATGTAATTCAGAGTACAAATGCATTTAAAAAATGTATTATAAATATACATTTGTTGTATTATTCAAATAATATCACAAAGTAAATAAAATCGCTACAGCTGGCCTAACTAGCAAGATGCAAAATATAATTTATTTGGATTTTTGGGGTAAAATATGATCTGAGCATGTTCTTGAGCAGTTTATTCATGTACATATGCTCATCCACATGTACTGTATGTATTTAGAAAGATGTCATGCACATTTATTATTAATATACATACATGCGCTGGACCGTATACATGTGCAATTCAATTTGCTATTATAAATAATACCGCTATGCTTAAATTCAACACCTTGCATTTGTGAGTCTGTGCTGGTTGTACTTTGTGCACCTGCGTCTGCAAAACCGTTTGACTTTGTAAGACTTCAGAGGAAGTGAGCAGGACTCTTGGCAGCACGTTATCTAATGCGCGAGGGAGTGGATTAATGCTCCTCTGGGCCAAACCTAATCCATTGTCCTGTAACACTGCAGCAGAAAGTCCCTCTCAATCTAATATCTGCTCTTAAACCCCATCAGAATGAATTATTACAACCTAGACAGACTGACAACAATTAAGGCTACCCTTATAAAACAAAAGAAAAATACTATTGCTTGGTATCAATAAAAAAATTTTTTATATAGCATTATACGAGCACCCTGGCACATATTGCTATGTAGTCTGCATGTAGTCGAGCTGTCTCGCATGTGTTTTTGCATTGACTTGATGCATTCATCTATATTCAGAATGAGATACGAGTCCTGGGAGATGAATTCCCTCCCAGTTTCAAAGTAATTTCTCAAATATTTTTTTTAAATTATATTCCTCAAAGCAGCCGACATTTCCTTTTGAGCTCTTTTCAGGGCAGAAATATTAACTGAGGCATTGACTGTGGTGACAACACATGAAACCAAAGCAGAACTGGATATTTGTGATCTTTAATAATTCATTACCAAAACCCAACATATCAAGGAAGCAATTATTTTTCTATTCTTTATTCAGATGGAATGCTACATGCATGACTTGCCTAATTGAGTCTAAAAAAGCACAATTTGTCAGGAAAAAGTCTCAATAAGTTATGAGTCCTATGCTATTGCATATTTAATTACAGTTTCATACCTCATGCCATAAGCGCAATTAGAAGGCACTGTTTTTTCTAAAGTTAAAACACGGCGACACACGATTCATAATGCTTTGAAAGGTGTGCCCTCGCAGCAGCACCGAATTGCTTTTCTACCAGGTGTAATAAATCGATGAGCTGAGCGAAAGAATACAATTAGAATGACAAATGGGTCTCCTGATGCTCCTGACTCGCAGGCAGACACATGCAGTCACATGACTGGTAGGATTTTGTATGAGAAATGCATTATCCGGACGTGACGTCATGTAATAATCAATGATGCCGTTTGATGCTGAATTAGCTGGAGATCCTGCCGGCTCTGTCATGTTACACGATTTACACATGATGTAGCAGTTTAGCATCAATCAGTGCAGCAGATGTGGTGCTTCTGATCTAATGCTTAAAAATCTAAGCTGCTAGTACAAAAATGACGAGTTTGATCCAAAGCGACTGAGATGACTGCAAACCCAGATGGACTAAATGGCCCTTGAGGTGAGAAATGTTAAACCTATAGAGATTGAGATCACAATAACATATCGTGTATACGATTATATGATCCTAAACATATGCATTAGGGGATTTGAAAAGAAGACAGGAAAACAGGAAGAAAGGAAGGCTCACCTGAGCTGGAGGGTTATGGCCAGAAAAATAACGTTCATCGAGATGACCTCGCGACGTCACTTTCTTCAGCCGCTTCACGGCAAGTAAAGCCTCACCGTGGCATATATATATATATATATATATATATATATATACTGTATATACTCTGTACCCCATGTGGATTTACACAAACTGAGAAAAAAGTGTTAGGTTGTGTGCCGCTCTCCCCTATACAACATATAGAAAATAAAATATATCTGTGTCTTCAGTGTCACATCAACCTTCAGAAATCATTCTAATATGCTGATTTGCTGCTCAAGAAACATTTCTGATTGGTATCACTTTTTGAGCAGTCACTGGTATTAATTACATTTTAAAATACATTAAAATAGAAAACAGTTAAATTGTAATGTTTCTCAAAATATGCCTTTTTTTGCTGTACATTTCATAAAAAAATTATAAATAAATAAATGCAGCCAAAAACATTCAAAATGATTCCATTTAATTTAAGTATTCCAAACTTCTGATTGGTTATTTATAGGCATATAGATATTGTTATTTTTATTTGTTGCGCACACTATATGACATGAAGCCTGCTGAACGGAGGTGACGGTTTAATGTTGAGGCACCGAGAGCTTCTGCTGCCCTTCAGGTGCTCTCATACAGTAGCAGATCCGGCTCTCTGCTCTGGACCATATGGTCAGATATGGATAATCTTTGGCACAGATGTGTCAAATGGAAGCGTCCCATGAGCAACCACTCATTCTGTTTTCATTCAACAGACGTTTCTAATAGATTAGAAACAGGGCCAAAGCCCAGTAGAGTTCCTTCACTCACATCTGATTTACAGGATGGGTCAAGGCAATATGTTATTCAGCTACCCAACAGCTTGCTAAACTCTTCTACAGTATATCACAGCCTGTTCTTCAGTCAGTGCAATTTTTTATATTTTATTTTTTTTTTGCATACAAATTGCATGTCATTTATGAAGTACCATGCATTTCTGTGAACAAATTAGGCTACTTTATCTGTCTTTTTTTTCATGTGGAAAGTGTGTTTACAATGTCCTCAGAGTGTTTCTTATTGTAGTACAGAACATTAATTGCTAATAAAAAATTATATAAAATAATAAATAAATAAAAAAATAAAATGAATGAATGAGCTTGTCACAGTACATTCTGGGTCTGTCTTATCCATGAATCATGCATGCAATGCTGTGTTAGATGCTACCAAAATTAGGTATTTCAGAAAGCAGCATGATGACCTTTTGGAAAAATGTTTTCATCAACAAAGGCCATTTATACTTTATACTTTGGGTTTAGGAACCAACTTTATGGTGGTGATATCAGAATGCAGCTGACCAAGCAAATAATGAACGGTGCATCAAAATTAATGGAATGTTAAATATGTGTGAGACCAATTAGTTATATATGTGATCAGACAGGAATATCCTTAAGTAACTGTTCATTAAAATGTTAACCCACCTAGCATTTGTTGTATTTTGCTTTGTAACTTAAGCATGATTGTAATTCTTTACAAGCATATTTTGCAGTAGGCTATTCATCCCAACTAACTGCTTCAAAAAACCTTTCTCTAATCTTTCTTCCCGTAAGGTAGCAGGACTCCTCGGATGAAGCCGTTTGCACACCTGGCCTCAGATGACATCCAGCCATTTTTCTCCAGCCCACACCGTCCCAGGGAGCACAAAGTTGCTTACAAGTCTGAATAATTAAAATGAGAGGTTGCAGCAGCCACGCCATGTTCCCTTTCGACAGATGGGCGGCGTGGGCTGCAAGGTTAGCATGCAGTGACGTTGAGTGGATTCACAACCCTGAAACAGTACAAATCAATGATCTGTTTCTCAGAGGTTGACTTGTGGAGTGATGCATGCAAGCTAAAATCCTCTTGTAATAACAAATAATGCACGGCAGTCCAAAGGAAATCTGATGACAGCTTGTGTTTAGGTAATAGTTTGCATGTTAACATGCTTGCTGCATATCTACTTAATTGGACTGTGTGTGTTTTTTGTGCTTTTTTTCAGTCTACTAGGCAGTCCTGCATCATAAACCTTGTGCAGAGGAAGCACACTTTATTATACTTTTAAAACAGTATACTGAAATACTGAAATAATGTACTTTTTTGTGCTTAATTGTGAAATTAATGCAATGTTTCCAGACACTCAACTGCATTTTAAATGCATTTGAATTAAAAATGTTTTATAATTTAATGTATAATAAAGGCAATTAGCTGAATATTAGAGTGAGTTTTTGTACCCACTTAAGTAGGACTTTAGTGCATCTTTATATGTAATTTCATAATTACTTATGTACTTATGTAATTACTACTGTATTTGGAATATTGTTAAAGTTACTGGTGAATACTGACAAACATTTATGCTAAACTAAAATATACTTGAATGTAATTAGTTCTTAAACTTACGACATGCATTTAAATGTGTTTGCAATGATGTGGTTTCAATTTAATGCATTTAAAAGATATTAACTTTAAATGTAATATCAAATAACACACAGGTAAAATGGTAATAAAGTATTTCACATGTGCTTTAGTATGTTAGTCAACACGTCAAAATAAGTTATTTAAAGCATGGCAAAAGATCACAAAAACAACTGACATAATTAAAAAGTGCACTTTTTTTTAAATGTACAGTATCTAAATGTATTAAGAAAAAATTGTACATGTTGTGTTCAGTAATGTTATATTATATTGATACTGTTTTTTTAATATATATTTTTAAAGGGGTCGTATGATGCGATTTCAATTTTTCCTTTCTCTTTGGAGTGTTACAAGCTCTTGGTGCTGTAGGATATCAGACCGAATCAGACAATCTAAGATTTGGTCAAAACCGAGTTGAGGCACGAGGAGTCACAAAAATTCCACAGAGTCCAGCCCGGGGTCGTCACATGTGGTTGCCACAAGCCCTCCTGCCGCCACTCACTCAAGCCGGCCTCTGCTCACTCTAGGCCGCCGTCTGCCGCTCACTCAAGCCGGCCTACGGTCACTCTAGGCCGCCGGCCTCTGCTCACTCTAGGTCTCCGGCCTCCGCTCACTCTAGCCCACCGTGAGTGACGCTGTGTTTCGTTGTGAAAGCGAAACTACTTTGTTTGGCCTTCCAAAAGAGGACATGACTAGAAATCAGTGGTTAAGTTGTATTTACAACACTGTTCCAGAACAGTTCAACCCAAATATTCAGATGTGTCCAGCGCATTTTATGGAGGACTGTTTCCTGATCCTGGTAGAGTAGACTACAATGCCGGCTGTTCTGACTCACAGATTGTAAGTACGTTTTTTACATTTAAAGAATGTGCCAATGATGATTCAAGCGCGAGCTTTGAGCAGTGTAGAGTAGCGTTTGTAGTTTGTCATTTCTCCCATCACAAATGCAGACATGGTTTTATGTTTACGCGGCGCGATGCAATGCAATGTGTAAAAAGACAGTATAAGTCATTATAATCCGTAATTATGTCCCCACTGGATGCAACAAATGCCTCATTTATAATGGGCTTTCATGTTTTTGTCTGGTCACTCCGGCCGGGACAAGGCATCACAATATGGTAAGAGGCGTAACATTTCCGTCACACGCTTGAGGTATTCGGCCAATCACAATGCACTGGACAGCTGGCCAATCAGAGCACGCCTCGCTTTTCAGACCGATGAGCTTTGTAAAAATCGGCACGTTTCAGAAAGGCTGAGCATAGAGGAGAAACAATAATGTACAGTATGTGGAAAATAATGTGTTTTTTTAACCTTAAACCGCATAAACACATTTCATTACACCATATACACAAAATAATGTTATTTTTAGCAACATCATATGACACCTTTAAGATTTGAAGTGCACTACAAGTGTATATTCAGTACAATTACGCACACTTTTTTCACAAGGGATTAAACAAATTGTGTACATTGTGCAAAGGGTTTTGTTTTTTAACACAAACATGCATTACGTTAGAGCTGTAAGCATAATAAAGACACTGGAGGCACAACATTTTAAGCAATACAGATGTTTTACTGATGCTGCTTTCAACCATAGCCTAGTTTTTTTTTTTGCTTCCATATTTTGTTTGCGTTTGAATGTTTAATGCCTAACTCATAGGTGCACTTTAAGGCAGCATTTATTTTATCTGCTGATTTTTTAACTCATTTTCCTGGTTTGTATGCTGCTAACATCTCTTACTGAACCCTGAAATAAAAACAGTAATTGAAGTGCAGTAGCCTGCGTTCTTTAAACAATGCTTCTGTCACTCTTCCAGGCGTGTTCTTCTGCCGCCAGAATAAGAAGAAGAAGAAAAAAAAAGACCCAGATGTGGAGGAGAACCAAAAGTAATATCTGCTCGCAGATAAGCAGTTGGCTGAGGAATATCCACACACAGAGATATGACCTGGTGCTTCTATCATAATTCTCACGAGACGTGACGCTTGTAACCACATTTTTCTTCTAGTAAGGCGACGATGAAACTACTTCAAGGACAAAGACATGATGCATGTGTTCCAGTCTGATGATGAAGATTGGAAATATCTTACTACATAGATCTCTGATGGCCACTGTGTTCACTGCTGTCCTTGGATTTCTCATGAATCCGAATCTCTTTTTTTAAAGGATGTTTGGATGGACACTGAACCTGAAAGAGACAAACTGCACTGTGATCAGCCCATTACACTCCTTTAGGAATTACATACAGTAGTATTACTAAAAATACCATTGTATCTCATATATGTGGCGAGATACCATGTATATATATAGCCGTGTATATATTTAGCTCATCAGCTGTTGAGCCTTCTGAAGGAGGCACATTAATATGTATTGGATGCCTTGAGAGTGAGATTGTCATGCTGCCAATAAAATAAGGAGCAGAACTAACTTTAATAAATCACTACCAATCAGTTAGTTTTTGCTGAAAATTAAATTATAAATGTGTTTATATATTTTACAAACATTTGTATATATATATATATATATATATATATAGTATCCAGTGTAGTTAAATGCTTTACATGTTAAAGGTATTTTGTTTTATTTAATTACTGTCACATTGTATTTGTTGTGTTGATAGAGTATTCGAAACAAATTATTAAGTTTGACATCAGTGCAAAAACAACTTCACACTTATATATATATATATATATGTATTTTTTTATGAAAATAATGTTATTAAATGGATTATTCATAACAAATTAATAAGTCTGATGTCAAAAACAGTTTCACAATACAAACAAGAGGCTGATTTTTAAATAAAAGGCAATATTATGAAAAGATCATTCTGAATTTAAATTCAGACCGGATGAGCCACATTGTAAAACAGTTGACAAACCTGTGACACAAATCAGCTGAATACTGTATAAATGTGGTAAGTTGTGTCATTGATCAGCAAACATAATCAACTGAATTCACTGAATTCACCGTGTTATACTGACAAACAACATTTTACTTCGTTTTTTTGTTTTTTTTATAAATTAAAAAAAAAAATTAAGAATCATCCATTTATGCGCACAATCACTTCTGCAAACATCTGGCAATTTCAAACACCTGTCTTTTCTTCACTTAATTAGTTCAGTCTTCAGGTACATTTTGATATGAAATTGGTCACATATTGATTTTAAACTGATGGTCAAATGAGTTTTAAAGGATTGCAATTTTGGTAGAACATGACTGACCAGATGTTTGTGGATGAATCTGATATTGGATTACATGAATGATTAATTGTTTATTGCAGAGCCCAGTTGTGTTTGCAAATGAAAAGAAATGAACGAATGAAAGACTGAGTTTAATTTTTCTGATACACAACAAGACTTTTAATGCTTTTTATTAAAGCATTGGTTAGTTAATGCAGCATTACAGATAAACCGTCATATGAATCAAACCAGAAATACACAGCCTCTAAATGCAACACATCACGTTGTGTTCTGCTTGAAGTATTGCTTCAATTTCTTTGTAACACTTTTAGATGAAGAAATGCATGTAATTGCTACAGATTGTCACCCGCGTTCTGCGTGTGCACCAAAAAAAAACTAAAAAAAAGAAGAGAGGGAAAGCCAAGGCCAGAGAAAGCAGCTGACAAAACTCTGTCTACAGCAAGTGGCCTATTCAAAGTGAAGAAATTCTTTGAATCATTTGGCACTTTCAAGGATCATTACATGCCTATGTGTGTCATTCCCCCTGTAGAGATCAGGGTATTCAGGAAAAATTCAATCAGTTTGAATATTAACATAATTGAAATGCATGACTGCATTGTGTTTTCCTTAACATGTACATAACCAACAATCTGCACCATCTGCACTTCTGAAAAAAAAAGAATAAAAACCAACAAATGTTCTTTCAAAGCGTAAACCAAAGGAGTCCTTCCTGTGTATTCATTCTGAGAGTTTTAACAAAACACGCTCACCTTGACGTTAACTCAGCACTGAGTCTTATCTACACAAGTTACTAGCAAACGACTTCTTAAAGTGTCACGTCTTTTGCTGAGAAGTGACAGAAAACTCTGACCTTGAGGGCGAGTTGTGTCCTTCGCATTCACTGGATCCTATGCAACACACATTGACGTGGCCCAACATTTAGTTCCACAATGCTGAGCTCCACAGTTTTTTTTATTTTTTTATTTTTTTTGAGGAACAAACCAGGCAGAGGAATTAGTCACCTTGCGCTTTGTCAGGCTGATGTAGTGTTCTTAATTGGTGTTGGGCCTTCTGGGCTCAGGCTCAGTCAAACGGAGAGAGCTCGACCCAGAGTGGCGCCCTGCAAGGACGGCTCGCCCTCGCCGCCATGTCCGGCCAATAGCGCCATACATCACACGCGACAGACTGAAAATGAATGCCAGCAGAACTCGGGGAGCCCGCTCGTGCAGCTGGAGTGCTAATCAGACTCATCACAAATGTGTGTTCAAATGCTTTCTAAATTCATTTAGTCCTTTGAACAACAAAGAGCACAGCCCGTGTTGTACAGTGAGAAAGACACCAAACAGCTGGAAGAAAATATGAGCTTAACGCAACGTGCAACATTATTCAACTCTATAAATCACAGATTGTCACGTTTTCACCCAAAGTTTGGAGTTGCTGACTTCATTAGTAATTCTATCTGCACGAGTCGGGTAAGAGACAGGTAAGATGAATGTGCTTTGTTTTGATGAATGCACATTTTGTGTTGCACAATTAAGCCAGTTTCGCTCTGGGTGTCTTTTGAATCCTACATTTATTTTTATTTGCGTAAAGGCAGAGTTTGAGTCTTTCTGTTAGGTTTCCAGAGAGATACTATTTAAAAGTCCCAATATGAGTGTATTTATCTAGAGGGCAAAGGTTTTATTTTAACTTTTTCTTTTTTTGGTTAATTGCCTGAAATAAAGACTGTGGTTAATACAAGCTCAAGATATGTTCACACATTATTCTACAACATAAGATACACCAGTAATGATTTTACCTGTTTTGATAAATGTGGTTGCTAATAAGGGACTAAATGGGACTACAGAGTTTAAACATCATTACACTGAACAGGTAAACTCATCTACTTAACTTTATTTGCACATTAGTACCTTAATGGCATATATTAGTACATAAAATGTACATATTAGTACTTAAATGGCACTTTTTTTAAAATGTTATGGAGAATGGTGTGATATAGTATGTGTTGTATTGTTTGTGGCTGAGTATTGTAATTTGTAACAACATCCTGCCTAGGGACTGCATATGCAAATTATCTCTATAGCTAACTCTGGCACAACACTTGTGTTGTGCATTGTCTCTGTTAAAAAAATAAATAAAAATAAAAAAAATATATATATATATATATCATGATGAACAAAAAAAAATCATAAACTTGTGTTGCTCTCTGAGTTTATTTTCTGGAATAATCCAAAAGCCTATACGAATGATATGATATTTTTTTCTGAGGTAGCTATGCCAACTTCCAGGTTGACCTACACAAATATGTCATCACCATTAGCAAGTTATTAAGAGGAATAGTTATTAGATTTTATTAATAATGTAAATGTGGTAACATTTTATTTTAATAGTCCACTTTAGATATTACACTGTGTGAGCAACTTTGCAATTACATGTTAAATACCAGTCATTAGAGTATTAGTAGACTGTCTGTTTAATATATGCTAACACTTTATTTTGATGGTTTCTCAACAGATATTCAACTGACTATAAATAACTTTGCAAGTACATGTCACCTTTTTCTACAAACCCTAAACTATATCTGTCTACTAATATTCCAATGATAGTTAGTTGACATGTAGCTGCAAATTAATGAGAGTCTGTGTTGCCTTGCAAAGTTACTTATATTAATGACATCTATTGGTAAAGTCTCACTAATGGTGAATCCCTTAGTGAAAGTCTGTGTCATTAGTATAACAATCAGTGTGTAGGCACTAGCAAGCGTGACTGCAGTGTGAACTGGTGGAAAAGCAAATCAGATCTGGACTCATGTACGTCAGTTTAAACAGTTGGTTTAATAAAATCAGTTCCCCTTCAGGAACACGAGCTGCATCGAAACGCTACAGGAACGCCTCCAGCATGACCACGCTATGAATCACATGTGTAATCAGTCCAATGGATGGGCGAGACGTCACGGATGGGGTGACGTAGCGACCAGGAAGCATAAAACCATGTGCGGTGAAACCGGCGCCAGCTTTCTGTCATTCAGCAAGGGCTCTGTGTGTGTGTCAGTCTGATATCTGTTTGTGAGTCTTATTTAGTGTTGTCTGTCACGAAATCTCAAGACAAAACCAGACACCTAAGGCGAGGGCAGGCAGTGTTCAGTCTGTGTGTTCCTCCCTGCCCGCGTTACTTTACGGGTGGGGATACACACCGTTTTTTGTTGTCTGCTTGGGAGCAAACATGCAGAGTCAGCTCTCGGAAAAAAAGGAGCTGACAGCCCGTTTTGGTAGCGTTTGCTACAGCCTTGCTTCGCTCTCAGAGGGCTCTCTTTGAGAAGAGAGCCTTCACTAGCGTTCCTCGCGGTACCAGCCCCGCTTTCGCCGAGGCGTAGCGGCGGCTGTGCTCGTGGGTTTCGCATATGGATCCGGTGGAGGGAATGTAGACGGGCGCGTCCCTATCTACTTCCTTAACCACCAGATCCGGTGCCCGCTCTCTGGGTTTCGGAAGCCCGCGCTGCGCTACTTCCCCCCCGGGGAGAGGGTGCGACGCTCCGCCTGTCTTTCTCCGAGGAGATGGATATGGAGGGCCTCAAAGAGCTCGCCAGTTGCACAAGCATCAGTTACACAAGCATATTATGCCTGTTATTATAATGAGCCGCGTTAATGGGGAGCGGAGCTTGCGCAGTCGGCTCTCGGGGGACGTATTGTGCGCTTTCCCGCTGTTAAGCGTTCCGCTCTCACCGGGCACGCTCCAAGGAGTGTGTCCGTGCCTGTGATCTTGCGATTGCGGTCTCGCTGCTGCTGAGGCAACGGTTATATTACATAATTCGGTTTTTGATGTGAATCTTACTCACCAGACCGTATTTACTCCTCTGGTTGTTTGACTGCATTTAATTGTGAGGAATAAAATGAAGTATTTATCTGACTATGAGAAGTTAGATATACAGGGGCACTTGGGATAAAAAATAAATAAATTTTCTCAAGTGAGAGCACGAGTTTACCTCTCTTCCTCTGAGGAGGTTGAGGCAGTCAGCAGGGGCTGATGGGCGGGAGCAGTTCCAACCTACTGTGCTCCAGCCCCTCATTCTGGGGGCCTCACTTCTCATACTCCGCAGAGTCTAGAGTCGAGAGCCGAAGGCTTCTAGCGGAAGGCGGTTCTGCGGACCGTCATTCTTGCTGGATAGTCTTCGTCATAAATGTCCTGACGCCTAAGGCCTAGGACTTTTTGAGGGTCAGCTCCCTCTGGGGAAGAGCGGTGTACACCGCATTACACAGTCCCCGTCTCTCCTCAGTGCCCTCAGGAGATCGGTCTGCCAACCCTGCCGGTGTTCCAGGGCACAGCGGTCTCCGGCAAGCGCTCTCTCAGTTACTGCCCGGAAACGTAGCGGTGCTAAGAGGCTTGCGACCTCCACGGAGGTCTCTAGAGCAGCTAGTACGGTCATCCCCTGCCGGTCTGCTGTTTCAGTGCACCAAACTAGCTGCTCTAGTTACACCAGAGGTCAGTCTCGAGAGACTGATTCCCTTAGTAGACTATTTGGTAGAACATCATTAAGCTCGTGCCAGGCTGCAGCCTTGTCCTTTCCATTTCAATCAAGATTCTCTGACTCAAAACTGGTTCTTTTTCATCAACCAACTTCAGCAAGATCTTGGGCCTTAAGATTGCATCAGGAATCTCTTTCAGACAGTCGAGACTCGCAAGTATCAAACTTAGTCTTATTAATTAATACATTAAGTACCAGTTACACCTTTTTACAAAGGTCTGTTTGAACTAAGAATCTGACGCTTCCCTCAGGTGTAGATCTGCTGAATATGCAAATGGTTCCATAAAATTCATTCCTTATGCCTCTTTCTGTACTGAGTTAAACTTTAACCCTTTCCTATACCAACTGTAT
>NW_015506550.1:140182-145762 GCF_001515645.1 Sinocyclocheilus grahami
GTTTATGTGTGTATGTAGGATGTTAGACCAGTTTCTGTGTTTATGTAGTCTGTTAGACTAGTTTAAGTGTTTATGTAGTTAATAAAACCTTACTTGTATCACACTTGACGTGTTCATTGTTTGCTCATAACCGGAGTCCCTTATTATGCAAGATTTATGCTACAAGCTCTTTGTAGAATTGTACAATAAGAAGTTATTTCCCTTAACCAGGAAATTAACGTTCTTAGAATTGACAGACAGTTGACCCTGAGAGGTCAAGTAAATATCTACAGCGGATCTAAAATATGAATAATTAATTATAGCTAGTTATGGTTAATTATTCATATTTCCCATGAGCTGATTCGTTACAATTTGCAATTTGAGCCCAACTCTTATCACTCTCTACCCTTACACTCCATTTTTATTAGCATATTTTCACAGATGTTATTGACATTGGAAATTCAGGCAGCTCATATTTCTCAGTTGTGTATATGTCCACTCCACTGAGCTTTGCCAACTTGTTGATTGTCTGAAATGATCTTGTTATTGTGGAACAATTAATGAATATGGTGGATTAAAGAGTTTGTAGTAGAACTGTAACAACTCACTATTCACTTAAAACTTTTCCTTACCCACTTCTGATCAATCACTTGCAAACCAGCTGGACAGAAATATTTGGCAATTCTCCAGCATCTAACAGTCACAGATTGTTTTCTCTTAAATTAAATGTTACAGAGGTCATATCACGAAAACATGAATTGTCCTTGCTTAATAAGCTAAACTTTTGTAAGTTACAAAAACAACTTATTTAGAAATCAATAGAATTTTAGGGGAATAAAATATTTTTATTTTTATTTTCTTAAAAGTATGATTTGTCCCTTTGATCTCAAATCAAACTGACAGAATATGTGGAATCTCAGTAAGCTGTGTCAATATTTCCGTTTTAAACATAATCAGAATGTAATTTCCACTGAAAAAGTGATGGATTATTTTGATGCCCAGCACCATCTGGCTACATCAGAGCCTTTCTGTGGATGTTTTACTGTTGTTGTTTGCTCTGGATTAGAATTGTATTCTTTGAGCCATAAAGCATCACATATTGCACAGAAACACAGTCCAATCAGAGCTCACTCTGTATGCTATGCGGTACTGAGGCCTCCTAGAATTAACTCTCTTGTTTGTTCTTGAGACTGACTAGAATGTTTAAACATTATTCACCACAACTTATATGTGAATGTAGTGTATGCACAGACTAGATATACAATGCGGGCATACATGATGCATTTAATTTTATATCACAGTAAAAGGGTATTTTTCACAGTAAATTACATTTTTGCTCTAAATTCACCAAAATATAACCATGTGGCTATACCCGTTTTCAGATTATACATTGTAGTATAATTGAATTGTGCTTATTTTATAAGAATCGTGATGGACAAAATCATAACACAAGTTGCAAAACAAATCATTACATGACTAATCTGTTAAAATAAAAATGAATAGTTTTAACTCCAAACTCAGATTGACTCGGAAAACAGTAATGATGCATGCACATACAACACACAATCTATATTCTATATCAACGCAGCAATTGAAAATTAAATAGCATACTTAGGTTAATAAACTATGATAAATGGTGGAACATTTATTAGCTGTGATTATTTATGTGATTACTTTGAATAATCTTTTCAGCATATATTGATTAATTTTCAATTAATTAGATTGATTAATATACCTATCATGCAATTAATTAGATTTTTTTTATTGATGTTCTAATTATTTTACATGCATGCATGTGTTCATGCAAAGTAATAACGTTGATAAGAAGTCATATGTAATTAAATCAATGGATGAAAAACAACACATGCCGTGTTACAAGAGCAGACACTTCTAGTCAGTTTTTAGAAAGTCATGAAGATTATTTGAGCAGCTGTGGCACTTATCAAAGGTTCTTCTGCTTCTCTCTGGCAATACGGGTGAAGGAGTTAGCAGGAGGAGGTCCAGAACGGTAGATGTGTGTAACCTTCATGACACCCTTCATTACTGGGCACAGTCTGACAGCGGCTCTGTAGAGCAGATGGCGGGGAGGGGACATGATCTGAACCGTTCAATCTCTCATGCTTTAACCCAGCAGTGGACCCAAAACAGATCCCAGCAGCACCTCAGAGCCTGTCCTTGTGAAGGTGCATGGATGGAGTGTAGCACAGGGCTGGGTCAGCCTGCATGGGGTAATCGTCCTTTCACAATCTCCTGCCATGCACTGGTAATCATCGAGGGTAACATTTGTGATAGGGCAAAACCTCTGAATACTTTCATTTGCATATCAGAAAGGTTGGCTACTGATTTGGCTTGGCTTTGAGTTTTATGAGTTAAGATTCTGCTGCCTAAAAGACAGAGACAATTGTAAGCATGGGTGCCACTTTGCATTAAAAAGTGATAAGAACAAGTTTTTAATTATTTGTAGAGTATAAAGGTAGAGGTCTTCACTGGATGGATTTTTCAATTTCGTTAGGGCAAGATTATGTCCCGCTCCCTCCCAAAATATGCTACTGCCTGCAATTTTCATGTTTTGTCCCACTTCTGACTGCCAAAGTCCACAGAAAGTGGTCTATGTAGATTTTTTTTTTTTTTGTCCAGTCCTGGTTGGGTTGTATCATCTGAAGTTCCAGTGAGGCTATATTTTTTTCCAATTCCCAAACAAACAACGCTTCTGATATCAAGCACCAGACTTCAGTGTGTTTTATGTAAGCACCTTTACTTTTACCAGCAGACAAAATAATGTGTCTGGACTGTAACAGACAATCCAGAATCATTGAGAATAGCGGACCCTGTGTCTGTAAAATGTTTATTTTTTGTTGCACAATAGGTGAACAACACAAATAACATTTTGTACCTTAAAGTGTCATGAAACCCCCATGTTTCAGCACTGGTCTTTAACACCTCAGATCTGAAAACGACTCCAGAAATGGGCATGTAAAACTGCGGAAAAGTGGGAGTTTGGAGGGTGGGAAGAGGGGAGAAAACCAATAAAACACAGACCTACAACACACTCATTGAACAGAAAAATTAATATTAAAATATCTTTAAAACAGAAAGAATAAAGGCAGTCACTTATTGTCTACTCTTCTTTGAATTTTCACTCTATACAGTATATCATTGTTTGCGGTGTATCACAATAGTCCGATTCCATCGTGTCATTGCGTTCATGATCAGACGAGCCACAGCTGCCACTATGTACAGTATCAGGGCATGCCCTTATTGCATCTTTTATTTGAAGAAGACATATGTGTACATGCTGGTTCATGTTTGGAGCACGGGAGAATATTAAATATGTTTAGCCTAAACTTGAAACACACTTGCTCTGGTCCGGATATGAACTATGATCTGCGCAGCTAATGTTGTTAAGCTCATCTCGCATTCGCGCAGAAACGGCTCTCTCATGCATGCTCCACATGTAGTCATATTAAATATTGTTGCGGTCATGTTTACAGAAATGAACTGACAGCATGTTAGCTCTTTCATAAGATTTGAATTCTCCGCTGTAAGACGACCTCATGCATAATACAGCACAGAGATTGGATCTTAAGAATCAATTCTCATGAATAATAGGGCCTACTGAAAAAAGCTCAGAAAACTGATGACGTAGACGTGTACTCTCCAGCCACGGCAACCAACCACCACTCCAGATTAACGCATATACGTCCCTTTTAGTGACGTAGGCTCAACTTTTCTTTTTGAACCGGAAGAACAAAATTGCTTAAAAAAATTAAGAAAAAAAACCTAACCACTTTTACCTTAATAATAGTCATAATGAGTGCTAAAATTGTTTTCACTGATGTGCACCCTGTTCATGTTAACATCTCAAAAAAATGTGTTTTAGGGTTTCACTTTAAAGGCAGGGTAAGTGATTTGGTTCAAAAACATGATGGTTGAAAGTCTCTTCACATCCCGACAGCAATTGCTAAGCTAAGTGGTCTAAATGTGTTTATATGTATTTATATCTGTGGAAGGCATGGTGCCATGACATGTTTGTCCAATCATATCCCTCAGTCCGAGGGCTATGATAGGCTGTCTTACCTGCCTGTCAACATATCCATTTGCATACCTTCACAAACCCTGTTTATGTAGACATGATACGTCATCAGCACTTTCGTTTACGCTATTGTAGACCGAGCAAGAATGGAAGGTATTTTTATTATAATATTATGCACTTAGTACTGTAATGTTTTCTCACTAGCAAGTGAGACATGAGGAAATCTGACAGAATTGCATTCTGACTTTTGCTTTCCTGTCTCAAGCCTATCTTCCTTAACAAAAGGGCCAGTTGTAATTCCTAAAGGCACAGAGGTGGTGTTAGTGATCAAGACCTCTTGGCCAAATGTGTATACATCAGGGGTCTGCTAATTGCCACACCTTTAGCATAGTGGGAAAAGCTGTAATCTGCCGATTGGTCAGTTTGGATGACTCAGATTTGTTTTTTAGTCACATGCTCAAGGAAGGGATGAAAGAACATTATAACAATTGTTCTGTCTCTTTTTCAATTCAATTAGGTTTTCCATTTTTCTTCATTCTTTTCCCTCTCTTTTTGGGGCTCTGCCCTCTCGTCCTCTCTCTCTCTTGCTCTCTCTCAGGTAACATTTTACATACATGCTAGGTACAATTAACCGTTTCATCATCTCATATGTCTATTTTGTAACCAGTTCAAGTGTAACCAGAACAAAATACTGTTATTAAACCATTTAATTTATAAATTATGTGCTAACTAGCCTTGATTTAACAGTAACATTGAAGTGCCACCTATTGCAAAAAAATATATAGTCACACAATAGCAACACTCTCCCAAATATTTTGTTATTCTATTACCGTCGTTTGTAGCAGTGGGTGGGTTATTATACAAGAAATGTACAGTGTTATACCATCATCATGCTGATAATGTTTATTTAGTCCTCTGGCAATACAGCCTGAACCACTGTAGTTAAATCACCCCTTACATATACGATTTCTGAAAGATCTCTCCTGAAAAAAGAGGCTGCATAGTCACAGAGGTCGTGCTGAGAGGCCTTGGTAAACCCAACGGCAGAATATGTGAGCATGATCCCAGTCAGTTCTATCTTAAGGAGCATAATTTTTAATGTTTAAATCTCTCTATGGGTGCTTCTCAAATGGAAGGCTGCATCTTAGTAAGGATGCGTCGAGTCCTCCTGAGGCTTTAAGGCTAAAGTCCTGCTCCACATTAAATGCTAGAATGAGACCTTTTTTTGTTTTGTATTTGCGTTGCATAATGAAATTGAACAAACTCAGTGCCGATTCATTATCAGCAAATAGTTTTTCGTGAATTGGAATATGTGCAAAGGTTTGTGGGTGACTGAATCAAAGGATACACCGAAAGCGTCCTTCAAAAAATGGCTGAATGAAGCAACCGAAACAAAGAAGGCCTAAAAAGGATCCTTCAAATTGAGACGTCCTTCAATGGGGCTTGATGACATGGCAGCCATAATATGCAGCCTTACTAGTTATAGACTGAGATGCACTGCTTAAACAGACCCCCCCCCCCCCCCATTTGCTAAAAAAAAAAAAAACGGTTTGGTTTTTCGGGTTGCC
>NW_015506550.1:145984-150349 GCF_001515645.1 Sinocyclocheilus grahami
TAAACCGCCCCCCCCCCCCCCACCATTAGCTAAGAAACAAAAAAATGCTCTGGTCTTTCAGGATGTCCTTGGGATGTGCGATGTTTTGGGAGTTTGCTTTTCTGAGGGGAAGGGTCTCTGGATACCTAGTGGCATAGTCTACAATCAGTAAGACCCCACTAGGGAGCCACAAAGGACAGGACACCATCCTTTAACCATAAAGAAGAGAGAAAGTTGAGCCAACTGGGAACCGCAGTTGCTTTTCCTCATTACAGTTTTTTTTTAATTGCTAACATCCCTTTGTCCAATCTATAATCACATTTTCAAAACTCTAAACACAATTAGCAAAACATCCGTCTGTTGTGACCATACCATTACGACAATTTGTGTTGTTTTCACACAATATTCAGTCAATTAACACGTTTCTGAACTGCTTAAATTTTATTTTCACACAAATTTACCCCTTACCAAAATCATGGATCATTCTTATCTTTTTTACAAATGCTTGAACACAGCATGACATAAATGAAGACCTAATGTTCCAAACTTTAAATATAGTGTAAAGCCTCTACTTCTGCAACAAAAGATCTGATAAGAATTATTGTAATTACTGATAATTGAGCTAAATAGCTAATTCAAATCTTAATTAATAATTTCAAGTCTTTCCATTACTTGGCCATGCACAATAAAAAGGCACTTTCTGGATTGGTTTTGTTCAAAACAATACAGAACAACACAGAGTAGCAGAAAAAGAAAGAAAATGTCTGGACGAGGAAGAGGAGTAGTTGGACCAGGACTATCTGGTTTGGTTCGGCTACCAAATCAGACATCAAGAGACTACAACAGACTGCCAAGAATGCTGAGATGATTATTGGCCCAACCTCCAAGGTCTGTACACCTCCAGAGTAAGGAAAAGGGCTAAGAAAATCACTTTGGACCCCACACACCCAGCCCATTCTCTCTTCGTACTGTGGCCTTCTGGTCTGCGCTACAGACCATCATTTTCTGTTTTTCTTATGTTAGTGTTATAATTCATGTGTATGTCTGCACTGTCATGTATGTTTGCACTATGTCAGTACTTTCATCTGCACTGGAAGCTCCTGTCGTCAAGTCAAATTCCTTGTGTGTGTAAACATACTTGGTAATAAAGCTCTTTCTGACTTTCTGACAAGGGAGAAGGAGAGGTAGGGGGCCAAAGGCAAAGGGCTGTATGTTTTGTTTTTTTTCACACACAGAAATGTCATTTTCCCAATAAAGCCTTTACTGCAGCAAATCTGTCACTTTTATTTTACATCCCATAAAGTACTGATGACTCCTTCACTATGCTGTGCACATACAATCTAAAATTAATCCACACATTTACACACACACACACAAAAAAAGAGTTCAGCTGACATTATTATTATTATTATTATTATATATATATATTTTTTAAATGGATCTTATATTGTATGTTCTATACAGGTCGAACTGAGACATGACAAGTAATGCAGTTTTTGTAATGCCATTAATTGTTATAATTTTGACAGTCTATGCACTATGATCAACGATATGTTCCTATTGGATAGAAAACCTGGGCCGATGTGTTGACGGAATGACTCGAATTTGAATCGAGTTTGCTGTGTTTTGATAGCGTTAGTAAATGTAGAAAAAGGTATTCGGCATTTTGAAATGTAGAGTTTGTATTTATTTAACAAAATGTTGTTTTGGCCAGAAAATTAACTATTTGGCTA
Source organism: Sinocyclocheilus grahami (assembly GCF_001515645.1). NCBI lineage: Eukaryota > Metazoa > Chordata > Actinopteri > Cypriniformes > Cyprinidae > Sinocyclocheilus > Sinocyclocheilus grahami. The sequence goes on from NW_015506550.1 coordinate 147,697, forward strand.
ATTGTGTGATGTAGATCTATCTATCTATCTATCTATCTATCTATCTATCTATCTATCTATCTATCTATCTATCTATCTATCTATCTACAGTATATATACATACATATATGTATTGTATCTATAGGGTTAGGGTTGGACTTATATGAACTTATATATTTTTTTTAAATAATACATTAATTAACTACAGTATTTTAACCAAATTCTAGTATGTTTATGTGTTTTTGGTGCTTAAAACCAATATCATGGTAAAAACAATCAATGTTGGGTGAGAAAAAACCCATGCAACTGCTTTTTCACTGATCACCTTACCATTGCGGTCTCTAGGTATGGTTGATTTTGAGCGTGATTATGCACACTTCATATGACTTGATGCATGCACACAGTGCTAGAAGGTTGAAAGTTGCCAAAGGGACTGCTGATGTCAGGATTTATATTTTATATATGTCAATCAATCAATCAATCAATAAATAAATAAATTAATTAATTAATTTGCACACAATCCAGATTATTTGGTTTGGTTCTTCATCAACAATCCACAATTATTTGTAAGGGCAGGACACATTTTAAATGGTCAATTGAAATTGTCAATTTTTAATAAATTACATCGACATAAGAAGATACAACTTTCATATTGGCTCTTATTTTGTGCTATTTCTAAGAAACTTTCACCAGTTTAATCAGTTAAGTGTGTGTGTAAATATGTGCAGCTCATAAATCAATAAGAATCATCTGCTGTATATTGCTATGACAACTACAGATTTTAGTCAAAGCTAAGTAAGCATACATGTATTAATTCTTCCTCTTTTACACTGTGCCTGAAAAAAAGAAGAGAGAGAGAGAGAGAGGATTTCCAATGATTGCAAATAGCCAACCTTGACATCAAATAAAATAAAATAATTACATTAATTAATAATTTACTAATATTTATTTTTTATTTGCAAGCTTTATAGCTATTGTTCATCAACAGCATGCAAGCTGTGTAGAAAAGTTAATTATTGTGGGACTGGTTATGCTCAAGAAGTGTCTAACAATGCAAACATTTTTCACAAAACTAAAAATGTATCATCTCAAAATCCAACTTCTAGTAAGACCTTACTGAATATGTATGGACCAGTAAAGACCTGTTCACACCAAAGATGATAACTAGCGATACAGCATTTTAAAAATTGCTTTAATAAGAGAATAGTCCACACCACAACTATAATGATAACAGCATGGATGAATGATATCATTGCAGTCACTTTTAGGAACACGTTTAAAGTTAAAAGAGCTGAAGCATCTAAAGCACTGGTGTGAATGCTAATATCTTTATCATTATTGTGTGAACAGGCTTTAATGTATTTCCAATAACACATACCCAAAATTAACATCCATAAAAAAACATAATTTTGAAAGTTGCAAACAGATCAGATTTGGTTATTTCCCACACTAATTGCAGTGATATGTGTTGTGTTAGTTTATCATAATGTAGGTTAAATGTTTAAGCACTGCAAGAGGAGTGAACATCTAATTAAAACCCATAAAGATCTGTCAAACAGAGTACAAAAAACATGTGACATTTAATGAACATTCAATGCCCAAAAAAAACATCTCTAAATCTATTTTGTGCTTTAATGAGCAGTCATGCTCATACTAATTTGACTATTGGAATTTTACAAATTCTGAGAAGAGTTAACATCATAAGTGAAGTGCAGTAGTATGCCACTTGTTCATGAATCTGGGATTAAGTTATGTGTTATAATTGTGAAAGATATTCCAGGCGATCAGGGTTAATTAGGTTCTCCACTCAAGAGACTCACTGAAGATCCTTAAGTATGAAAACACGTACACTTTCCTGTCTCGAACTAGTTCACCGACCCCATCACTCAAAGCACACTGATTTCCCATTGTGCAATGCCTGACCTCAGAAATGATCAGCGTGACTGATAAGGACGATGCTGGAACGTCACACCAATCCACCAGCACCGCTGAATGCAAGAAGTCTGCTGGCAGTCTGCTACTGCCTCTCCTGTTGGTTAAAAACGCTGGAGGAGAGGCAGTAACTATGTGGTGGATTTGGAGAGGAGGTTGTAATGAGAGACACAAAAGACATGTGGGTTGGAGAGCCTCTGATTTCCCTGGCAGAGATGGATGGAGTGAGAGATGCTGCTTTACCGAAGCAAACACTGGCAGAGGGGAACAGTGAGATGGCCTGAGATCGAGGACTTCAGTCAGAGCCATCAATCACAGACTCCATCACAAAACAGAAGCAGATAGAACCACTTAAGCTCAGGGCGTTTTTTGGTATTTTCGCCTAAATTTTTCATACTCAAATTCAAATGTTTGCCCTACACACATACAATGGAGGAAATGAAAAAAAATGGTTTCATTGTAAAGAAAACCCTTTGAACTACAAAATATGAGTGTAATTCTTTATAAATAACATGTAGCGTCTGGACCACTCAAACACACAATATATATTTTGTTAGCTAGATTTCACAAATACTCTGTAACACCCCAGGAAGCCGAACAGGCCCCTGGTTCCATGGTAACCCTGACACCCGATACATTTACGACCTCCTGGAATTTAGGTGAAGAAAATCGCTTCCTTGCCCATAGGGAAAATCCACAAGGGAAGGACTTTTCTTTGCTAATTAATTAATAGGAAAACCTT
>NW_015506550.1:150815-158656 GCF_001515645.1 Sinocyclocheilus grahami
AAAAAAGAATCTTTCAAATAACAGCTTCTAAACAGGAGTTAGAACATTATTTGTGAAGCGATTGAAAATGTCCAATTCTGCATCTAAATGTGTCATGGTGAGTTTCCTTTGCAAAAACAGGCTTTATAAAACACATTAACCCCACAATCCTATTGTACTCTGTGCCATAAGCACTTTAATTGATTATTGATTGAATTAGGTTTCATTTTATGTTTTTCTAAGTAGTAATATACAAAATGGCACAAGCGAATTGGACCATACTTGTCATATTGTGATTTCTACACTCAGTTTAATTCTTTCAGGATGCACAAGACTGTCTACATTATAATATATATCTGGTCTATAACAACCTAAAATAGAATCCATATCCTCCAGCTTTATATCATTCCATTTATATGCATTCTGTATTGGGATACTGATTCAGAGCATCTCTCACCTCAGCATCAGTTGAGCACAGCATCTCTGTATCATCCCCTACATCCAGCTTGGCTTGCCTCTGAGGTCCAGCTGAGCTAATTTGCTAGCAGGCAGCTACATTCTACATTCACAGCATCAAACAAGCATATGTTAGCTCATCTACACCGCACTGTAATAATCCATGTATATTTACTGTATATTTACTGTATACTTACTGAAATGCATGATGTACTGTACTTTTCTGTCAGCAAACAGTGTATCAGAGTGCTAGTATAGCTAACATGTTTCATAACAAAAGAAAAACTCTCCAACACACGGAGAATTTCTCCTAAAGTCTCCCCAGACACTCGCTCAATCCTCTCCACAGCGCCGCTGACCGTTCTTCATCATATATAACTTGTAATAGGATAATCATAGACTAATATGATACGAGTAGCGTTCGCTACAACTCTTCCGTGCGGAGAAAAGCCTCCAATTCTTGCGTCTTTGAACTACAACGTCCAGCAGACCACTGGCTGACCGACTGGATGGATACCCCCCTCTATCGCCCACCCTGGTGACGCAGCGGTGTCAGAGTTCACAGAGTCTGTAATGGCCGATCTGAGTGACGTGTAATCTGACCAATTGCAGTCCAGAACTGACCGCAGATCTCTATAACATCAGAAGGGCTCCATGCGCGCTGGCATGAGATGGAAAGCGCATTATCCCCTGACGCGCTGGATTCCGTATCCGGGTCCGCAGAGTTTAACTGGTTTTAACACTGAGTGTATCGACTGACTTCAGTAAAGTACAGAACGCGAATATCTCACCGATGGAAGCACGCAGAAACCTGAAAATGGTCTTGTTTGAAAGAAGAGATCCTAATCTAAAAGATAATATAGTATAATATGTTTATAGATATTTGTGGCTGTTTGCGGCTAACTGAAGCAGTGCTACGAGTAGGAATGTTACACAATAAAATAATCTACATCGTCAAATTCCTGAGAATGAGAGCTTTCTTGTGATATATGACTTGACTTTATTGTGAAAAATATATCAAATACACATTCTTCGTAAATATTTTTCGCAATGGTTAGGCGGAAAATCGTGTGTGGGACGAATACATTTCTAAGCTTAATTTTACTGCTTTATGAATATAAAAACCAAAAGGAATGGTATTCTTTGTAAAGAAGACACTCCAAGCTTTCAAATGAACCCATATATGGGCTGATACCATATAAGGAAGGCTATGTAAATGAAGCATACACATTTTTAATGTGACTTTGGACCCGTATCCGGGTCCGCAGAGTTTAACTGGTTTTAACACTGAGTGTATCGACTGACTTCAGTAAAGTACTAATGGCATGTTTTACCTGTATGCACTGTTTTCAAGAAAAAGCAGACAAAGACAATGCTACAATGATGTTTTTCATCACATTTAGAACATGTATTGTTGAATTCAGGTAGCCATCCAGAGTTATTAATACAGTTACATGAGTGTTTTGGAAGGTGCGTTTTCACTTACTTCCTATGCAAAGACCCTAAAAAAGTGTCCATTTATATAGAAGTCATGAAGAATAAGCCTCCCTTTTAGTCAGAGAGCCATAGACAGGGTGAAAAATTGCCACATTAAGTGAACCTAAAGGAAAATAATAATAATAATAATAATAATAATAATAATAATAATAATAATAATAATAATAATAATAATAATAATAATAATAATAATAATAATAATAATAATAATAATAATAATAATAATAATAATAATAATAATAATAATAATAATAATAATAATAATAATAATAATAATACATATGCACAAAATAGACATTAAAATGTGCACACGATATGGCAAATTGAGCTCTCATGCGTAAATACTCAGCCGTATCCGGGTCCGCAGAGTTTAACTGGTTTTAACACTGAGTGTATCGACTGACTTCAGTAAAGTACTAATGGCATGTTTTACCTGTATGCACTGTTTTCAAGAAAAAGCAGACAAAGACAATGCTACAATGATGTTTTTCATCACATTTAGAACATGTATTGTTGAATTCAGGTAGCCATCCAGAGTTATTAATACAGTTACATGAGTGTTTTGGAAGGTGCGTTTTCACTTACTTCCTATGCAAAGACCCTAAAAAAGTGTCCATTTATATAGAAGTCATGAAGAATAAGCCTCCCTTTTAGTCAGAGAGCCATAGACAGGGTGAAAAATTGCCACATTAAAATAATAATAATAATAATAATAATAATAATAATAATAATACATATGCACAAAATAGACATTAAAATGTGCACACGATATGGCAAATTGAGCTCTCATGCGTAAATACTCAGGTGAGCTGATGATGAATAATAGTTAATTATTTATTTCAGATGTGATAATATCTTGTGAAATGTCAAGTTTATTTCATTGTATCTTTAATTTTTATGGATATAAGAGTACAATGTGGGTCATGTGACATATGTAGTGTTCACTATTTTGCTACTGTGTTTGAATGTTTATTAAAGTAAAACAATGTAATAGTAAAAAGTCAGTGCTAATGTGCAAACTACTGAAAATATGAAACTGAGAGGTTAATGTTTAGATAGATAGATAGATAGATAGATAGATAGATAGATAGATAGATAGATAGATAGACAGATTGTAGTTACAATTATTCATGAGATCATAAGTGCAGTGGGTGCATTAAGGCAGAATTAGTGCATGAAAATTACTTTTAGAATGCATTGTATAAAAGTGTTAAGTAAAGTGTTCCCAAAAAATGTAATTTAAAAAGTGACATTACATTCAGTTCAGTCTTAATATTCCCTTTGTTAAAAATGCATATACTTTTTTTCCCATGACATTATTAGTCATTTGCATATTTACAACCCACTTATTCACAATTATTTTCTATTGCCCTTAGAAAGAAGGCTGTTGCAATTAAAGACTCAAAGTGTCTTGTTTTCAGTGGTATTGCTGTAACGTTTAGATGACATATCACGGAATATCTGCAACAATTATCAAATTATTTTCCTCCACCACTTAGGGTTATGATACTAAATTTCCTGCTACGTTCCATCACTGTCCTCCACACTCTTGCAATTTCATTGGCTGTTGCTCATGCTGATTCTCTTGCTCATGGAGACTGTGCACTCCTGACTTGTTTGACAGACAGACAGACACGTTTGAAATTTGTCTTGGTACCTGCAACTTCTTGCAGCACATCTCATGAGTGCACACAACAGAAGAGTGTTGTGACTGTCGGCTATGATGTGGGGTGTTTTAGTCTAAGACATACAGATGAAAATGTGATGTGCTTCAGTCTAGAGTTTGCTTGGCTTCAGGAAAGAAAAAAAAATAAAATACTGACTTGATATTTTGACATTTTGTTCATTTGAAAGAGACAATCTCAGCTGACTAGATTTTTAAGGGACCCAACTGACTAATTACAGAAGAAGACAAAGAAGAAAAAACTTTGAGACCAAGCAGAAGCCTCTGCCCTCTGATTGGTTGGCAGTGGGTGTAACTGATGCCCATTGGCTAGTGCTAATCTATCACTGGCATAATTAGATTTTAGCAAATCAATTTAGACTAATGCAAAAACAGCAATTAATATTCATGAGCTCAACAGCCTTCCAGGTTTAGCACACAGACAGCGAGCTGCTGACAATGTGCATCTGAGGGAAGTCTAGTGTTGTTAAATAGATATAAAATATTTGACCCTAGCTAAATTGTAGTTTTCAATACCACATCTCATTATTGCGACCAGACTTCAGCTAATCCACATACAGAGCAAATGGACCAGGCGATGCCTTCATGAGTGGACTTTTGTCATATTTTCAGGTTTGGGATGCAGATATAGGAAGGCACATGGGAGACCATAGCAAATATGATTATGATTTGCGGTCCCTTTGCAACAGCAAAAGAAAATAGAAATCACAATTGCATTTCCAAAACTTACAATTTACAGTCACGCCCTCAGCAGCTTTATTATAATACACATTGAAGCAGTATATGACCTTGCATATAACGTCATACACAGGCTTCAGACTTTAGGTTTTAAAAAGACAGCACTGCTTTTAAAGACGTACCACGGCCACGCGCCGATCGCGCTTTTGATATTACAATAGTCCACGTGAGACGCGCGCATGTAAACGCCCACATCACAGCAAACAAAGCAGCGAGACTTTTCCTAAAGTTCATCTCGGCTACTTCGCTTCTGGAAGAAGACGCGCTGAGAGAAATAAGCTTTGGATTTTCCTCAGAAGAACACGCCGGCGTGATATTCAGTGGAGGATATAATAAGTCTTTTATATTTGCCTACTTGCATTAGTTGCCATTGTGTTACTGTGACATAACTTGTACATATTTTACTTTTGTTACTTTTTCCAAACCATGATTCCTGACTAAATGTACAATCAAGTGAAACATTACGAAGATTCATTCACTGCATATATGTCTCACAACGCCAGGAAGTTTTTTTTAATGTTCTATAAAATAGACAACAACGATATAAAAGTAATGTGAGTTATAATCCAATCCCAATTCTACCCCTTAGCCCTTCCCCTTTCCCCTACCCCTCCGTTCCGCGCGTTCACGTGAAGGGGTAGGGGTGTCTCAATTATCTTTTGGTTGGAGGGGTAGGGGTAGGGGAAGGGCCAGATAGCCCTTCAAATGAAGATTTTTCGGGACCACACTTCAAATGAAGGGGTATGAATTATTTCAGCGTAAACCGGCTTCAGGGGCAACATGGATGCCTGAGCGAACAAAAAGACACATAAATATAAGCATTTTTGGCATTAATAAAGATTTTAACGAAAAGCAATAATGTGTTTTATGTTACATTCAATCGTGAGTTCATATTTATGGTCATGTTACTCAAAGAAATGTTTGCAAAAAATCGCTAATATTTGCTAACTAACATCATGTCATTATAGACTGGACGATAGTGCCACAACATATTTTCATGTCTGATCAGGGCGATAACCACCGTAGACATTGAGCGGGGCTAGTCCCCCCAATAATTAGAAAGAGAGAGAGAGAGAGAGAGAGAGAGAGAGAGAGAGATTAAAGTTGCATGTGTGCGCGTCTGTGCATTTCTCTTTTTAGAGTGAGCTTACTTAAAAAACAGCGATCTCCGATAAATATGTGTGTGTATGTGTGTGTGTGTGTGTGTTTGTGTGTGTCAGTAAGCAGCGTATTAATATAGAACTGTAGTTAAAGGCTCTAATGCACACCAGCACACCAGTATAGGTATGTGTATTATAGGAGCTAGACGACGTATGATGACGTGTGATGGCATAGTAGTGGTGTCCCAATTCTTAGGGGAATATTTTCACCCCTACCCCTTGACACTCTGTTTCAAGGGACAAGGGGAAGGGGTAGGCAGAGGGGTATACAATAAAATTGGGATTTTGCCTAAATGTATATTCCGTGCATATACAATTTATAGTTTATGTGAAGATGTTTTAAGTTCACTTAAAATTAAAAGTTGTTATATTTTGCAAAGACTATTAAATGTTAAAAGTAATGGATTTAAATTATACAGTAATGTTGAATGGCTATATTTAACCAATATTTATCCACTCCTTTTTTTTTGGTGGTGAAAAGGGAACAAATCTCAATTCAATAACATTTCAAATCAGCAATCAGATGTTTTAAGTTCACTTAAAATTAAAAGTTGTTATATTTTGCAAAGACTATTAAATGTTAAAAGTAATGGCTTTAAATTATACAGTAATGTTGAATGGCTATATTTAACCAATATTTATCCACTCCTTTTTTTTGGTGGTGAAAAGGGAACAAATCTCAATTCAATAACATTTCAAATCAGCAATATATATATGTCTTTAGTTAGAGATTTATGACAAACGGGTTATGAGAACACTCTGTTTCATCCCCGTCTCAAGCTGCTACCGGTGGCCTATTTGAGTTTGGCAGGGGTACATTGTTAGCGTGCCCAGGTCCATGTTTTTGCAAGTAGGAAAGGTTGTACGCTGGTCATCGCTATGTAAATATGTTCTATTCTGTCAATCACACAGCATAAATTGGGGCTGCAAATATGTCAGTGTCTTAGCCTCGTGCTGAAAAACTCTGGCTAGATGTTTAATGCAATATTGGCTTCAAACGACAAAACATAATTTTAAAGGACTTTTTTTTAGATCATAAATTGGGTCATTTAAAATGTTTTCAGGATTTAGGCCTGACATTGTTCTAGTTTTAATATAAAGGTGATGGATCATTTGAAAGTAGCTCTTAGTTGCTTCCAGTTTTCAAACTTGTATTTGTGCACTAATTTATTCTGTCCCAGTTGATGATTGATTTTTTCCAACTGTCGCCTTTCCTGACAGCCAGTGATGCCCTAGTACATGGTGGACTTGTAGGATGCTGCTTCTGTCCCATGAAGAAGTACTGAATAAAATAGGAGTGTGTTCAGGAGCTGTACGTGGCAGCCAGAGTCAGTCTCCAGCACATGATTGATGATACTGTTTCTGTGGTGAAATGACATTTTAGGCAAGACTGTTTGCTCGTAAATGCACAGATGCTAATGAATGTGCTTGGCCAATACTAGAGCCATTGACTTTCCCAGCAGGACAGATTAAGTGCACGTGGGGACATTTCTAAAGCAGATGCAACGATTCCTGTTTGTGTTTTCTTGTCTTATAATTGAGCAAATTAGCATGTTAAAAAAATATATATAATAAAAATCTACTTAAGGAGCCTTTGTTACAGAAGAGTGTATGTTGTCATTGGGAACTATTTTAATTAAGGGCTAGAGATACATGGAGAGTTGCTTTAATGCATCAGATATGTCACTTTGCTCATAGCATATAGTGAGAAAAAAAAATAGAAAATGCTTATCCGCATTGTCCACTGCATGCTCATTCTATGATGTTCTCACCCAATCAATGCTTCAATCTTGTAATGCGAATGAGAATGTTCCAACCAAGGTTAAAAATGTCCCTTTGCAAAAAAATTATAATAAGAAGCCCAGTGGCTTTTTATTGGAAAGAAATATTACACAAACATTCTAGAAATGGACATCCTTTATATCAATAGGAATGCAGCCGGATAACGTGATTTTTGTTAGTAAATAGTGTATGGTTGGATTTGTATGCATATGTTTGCTTTCTCATCAGCAACTGGTTTGCTGTTTTGTTTGTTTGTTTTGTTTTTTCTGAAGCGTTCATCTGAGAAGTGCTTCTCTATGAGTACACTTGTCTCCCTCTTCATATCGCAGTATTTTCTCAGAAGATATATTTTTCTACGATTTATCAAGGTCAGATCTTCAGCTATTCAGTAAGTGCCCAATTTGATGCTGTCTATTCGGAAACAGGAAGACGACAATGAGGAGAACAGGATTACTGGGGGTTGTAGTTCCTCTTTGAAATGCTTTCCCAATAATCCTATTATACCGGCTCAGTCCGTTGTGCTCCAATTCTGCTGGGCCACAGGG
>NW_015506550.1:158914-169163 GCF_001515645.1 Sinocyclocheilus grahami
ATTTATATATATATATATATATATATATATATGTCTTTAGTTAGAGATTTATGACAAACGGGTTATGAGAACACTCTGTTTCATCCCCGTCTCAAGCTGCTACCGGTGGCCTATTTGAGTTTGGCAGGGGTACATTGTTAGCGTGCCCAGGTCCATGTTTTTGCAAGTAGGAAAGGTTGTACGCTGGTCATCGCTATGTAAATATGTTCTATTCTGTCAATCACACAGCATAAATTGGGGCTGCAAATATGTCAGTGTCTTAGCCTCGTGCTGAAAAACTCTGGCTAGATGTTTAATGCAATATTGGCTTCAAACGACAAAACATAATTTTAAAGGACCTTTTTTTAGATCATAAATTGGGTCATTTAAAATGTTTTCAGGATTTAGGCCTGACATTGTTCTAGTTTTAATATAAAGGTGATGGATCATTTGAAAGTAGCTCTTAGTTGCTTCCAGTTTTCAAACTTGTATTTGTGCACTAATTTATTCTGTCCCAGTTGATGATTGATTTTTTCCAACTGTCGCCTTTCCTGACAGCCAGTGATGCCCTAGTACATGGTGGACTTGTAGGATGCTGCTTCTGTCCCATGAAGAAGTACTGAATAAAATAGGAGTGTGTTCAGGAGCTGTACGTGGCAGCCAGAGTCAGTCTCCAGCACATGATTGATGATACTGTTTCTGTGGTGAAATGACATTTTAGGCAAGACTGTTTGCTCGTAAATGCACAGATGCTAATGAATGTGCTTGGCCAATACTAGAGCCATTGACTTTCCCAGCAGGACAGATTAAGTGCACGTGGGGACATTTCTAAAGCAGATGCAACGATTCCTGTTTGTGTTTTCTTGTCTTATAATTGAGCAAATTAGCATGTTAAAAAAAATATATATAATAAAAATCTACTTAAGGAGCCTTTGTTACAGAAGAGTGTATGTTGTCATTGGGAACTATTTTAATTAAGGGCTAGAGATACATGGAGAGTTGCTTTAATGCATCAGATATGTCACTTTGCTCATAGCATATAGTGAGAAAAAAAAATAGAAAATGCTTATCCGCATTGTCCACTGCATGCTCATTCTATGATGTTCTCACCCAATCAATGCTTCAATCTTGTAATGCGAATGAGAATGTTCCAACCAAGGTTAAAAATGTCCCTTTGCAAAAAAATTATAATAAGAAGCCCAGTGGCTTTTTATTGGAAAGAAATATTACACAAACATTCTAGAAATGGACATCCTTTATATCAATAGGAATGCAGCCGGATAACGTGATTTTTGTTAGTAAATAGTGTATGGTTGGATTTGTATGCATATGTTTGCTTTCTCATCAGCAACTGGTTTGCTGTTTTGTTTGTTTGTTTTGTTTTTTCTGAAGCGTTCATCTGAGAAGTGCTTCTCTATGAGTACACTTGTCTCCCTCTTCATATCGCAGTATTTTCTCAGAAGATATATTTTTCTACGATTTATCAAGGTCAGATCTTCAGCTATTCAGTAAGTGCCCAATTTGATGCTGTCTATTCGGAAACAGGAAGACGACAATGAGGAGAACAGGATTACTGGGGGTTGTAGTTCCTCTTTGAAATGCTTTCCCAATAATCCTATTATACCGGCTCAGTCCGTTGTGCTCCAATTCTGCTGGGCCACAGGGTCCGCTGCCAGCCTTTCTGATGTCATCGGCTGATTAAGGACAGACAAAGAGTGTCACAGAAGGAGATCTGGAAAAAATATTTTTCATGATTTTTATTATATCAATAGGAATGCAGCCGGATAACGTGATTTTTGTTAGTAAATAGTGTATGGTTGGATTTGTATGCATATGTTTGCTTTCTCATCAGCAACTGGTTTGCTGTTTTGTTTGTTTGTTTTGTTTTTTCTGAAGCGTTCATCTGAGAAGTGCTTCTCTATGAGTACACTTGTCTCCCTCTTCATATCGCAGTATTTTCTCAGAAGATATATTTTTCTACGATTTATCAAGGTCAGATCTTCAGCTATTCAGTAAGTGCCCGATTTGATGCTGTCTATTCGGAAACAGGAAGACGACAATGAGGAGAACAGGATTACTGGGGGTTGTAGTTCCTCTTTGAAATGCTTTCCCAATAATCCTATTATACCGGCTCAGTCCGTTGTGCTCCAATTCTGCTGGGCCACAGGGGCCGCTGCCAGCCTTTCTGATGTCATCGGCTGATTAAGGACAGACAAAGAGTGTCACAGAAGGAGATCTGGAAAAAATATTTTTCATGCTTTTTATTTTATTTTTTTCAGTGATGTTACTAAACTGCCCAATCCTCTAAGCTCAGTGACCCATGATCTTCACTTTGACCACACAAGTGGAACTTCATGCCCTTTTAGCCCTCTGAGTTACAAATAATTTCTTACTATGTCAAAGGTTTAGTGAGAGGTTTTATATTGGTATTCTAGGAAACAAGAAGATAATATTAGGGGCAAAGGATAAACTAAAATGTAAACAATAAAAGTTACGCATATATGTAAATGGTTTAGACATGTCACCACTAGGTGGCGCTGTAACCAACCTAGTTTCAGGTGTTTCTGTATTTTTATTGCAAATATCAAACCAAATCAAACCAATGGTGAGATCCAACGGCTTGCACTGAAATATATTTTTATTTTATTTATTTATTTATTTTAATTGCCAGTCAGTGGTAATTTTTTACAAACTTCGTCCCCAGAATATTTTGTTGTGAAGCATTTTTTTTATTATCATTATTATTATTATTATTATTATTATTATTAGCACTTGAATGTGGGTAAGTTTCCTAAGAAAACAAGCAAAATTTTTAATAAAAAGCTGAGAAAATCATGTTTTTGTCGAAGACTATGTCCGGGTGGGATTTAGAGTAATGATCAAAACACAGATGGAGTCAGTCATTTCCATCAACACCCTCAAAGCTTCACAGTCCTAAACCACTTCCTGGCTCAACGTTACATTCTGTACTGTTAGGCATTTTCGATTTATATGCTGTTAATGTTTGATAATTGCGTTATATTACATATGCATCTGTGTATTACATGATCATATTTTTTGCTTCTTCTTCGCTGTGTTTTCAACCAGAGATTCAGTGCTCTTTCTGAAGATGTGTAATAGCGCCTCCTACCGTAAAACAGTGAAAACATGGAAAGCCAGAACATTCTGTAAATGCTGGGAAAAGAGTTTAAAACTGTGGATAGGCAATGTGGCTGGCAAGGAACTTAAGACAAATTAGAGGAATGTTATAAACATATTTATCAGATTGTATTTATTTATTTATTTGTTTATTTATTCATTTTTGACTGGTAGGTTCAGGAAATTATATCATCATCTTGAATTTAGCAGTACAAAGCACTGGCAAGAAACAACTTGACTTCCAGTTCTTCATCAGCTATAATCGAAAATCCATCCAAAAACATTTGCAATGCTTGGCCTGAAGATTCAGAAGACTCTATACAGACACAAATAGTAGAAGACGACAAAAAAAATCTAAATCCAAGATGGTTATTATAATATATATAATATTAAAACTAAAATATTTTCAGCATTTTAATATCCTCACCATTTTTCACAAAATAAATAAATTATATCATAGTATTAAATGGTCAAATATGGATATTAACATCTGATTTCATGGTCAGCCAATATGCATTCTTTCTCATTTTTAAGTTTTTAAGGGGGCAAGATTTCCTAAATTTTTGAGAAGTATAAAACTGCACCAAAAGTCATTGTAGTTAATTTACTTTGTACACATAAAAGTGCTATTAAATAGGACAGTTACCATAGCTTGAAGTTCCTGTACCCTTTGAACAACTCAATTGGCGTTGACGGTCGGGTGGATCTCCATATCAATTGCTCACGCAATCTTAGCAATGAGCTTACGATACATTAAACACAAAGCATGGTGATTTATTAGGACATTGTAATTATATCCTGGCAGAGCATTCGTGGTTTGGGTGGGGGTGTAGCAGTGGGCTAGCTCACACACAAAGACTCATTCGCCTCATTAGCTGCTACATGCTACAGCATTAATCAGCATTTCACGTAATGGGATGCCACTGGAAGGACAATACCGCAACGTCTGCAGTTTACCAACCACACATCGATACTGGGCTTGGCAGGGAAAGAGGGTGGTTTACTTGACCTTGGTGGGTTGAGAGGCTTATTTCTGTTATGTGGGGAAAATGTAATTGACGGTGACATGTTTTGAGTGCTCGTGTGCGTCCATTTCTCTGTGTGCTATGAGTTCCCTGTGCAATACTTAAAGGATTCTTGACAAGTTGAGGAGCACCTTCTAATTGGTGGCGGTTGCTAAGGTAACCACCATTACTATTGCTCTTAGTGATTCAGTTCAGTTCTATTTAAAAGCTTTATTGTCTACTGTCTAAAGTCCTAACTCAAAGTATTAAACCGTGGTATATGATTGGTCCCTCAACAATTGTGAATAAATCAGGTGTCTTGTTGAGGAGAGGTGTGCTGTAATAAACAGGTGATAAAATATAAGAGATTTAAGAGTGGGCCTACCCAATCTTACAGGAAAACAACAATTTTACTAAGTGGAGATTTTGCATAAATTGGTATAATGTGAATCGCCCAAAAACATATGATTTTTAGGGAAGAAAAAAAAAAGTAAGCATGAAGGTCCAATGCTAATCATAACCATGACTGGGGCATTGGTAAATTGCATTAAAATTTACAAATATGTTTGTACGGATTCATAAAAAGTAGCCACCAATTTTCCATAACATAAAATAGTTAAGAGTTGCATCTATATTAAGTAAGGAAGCCCAGTGGTGATAACTGCATCATAGCAGCAAAATCTACATGTGTTTGTCAGGTTATGTAAAAACAGTGAGTGTGTGAAACACATAAACAACCCTGTGTTTTGAACCTTGACTAAAGCAATTTTAAAATCAAAATGACAACTTTAAGCTATCCATCAGTATCAGTTACATTAATATCAGCTCTTTTCTGTTAAGTGTAATCCAAGTAAGGCTCATTGGAAAAACATGCCTGTTGTGATATGTTATATAGTTTTTTTACGCAAACACTTTCAAAGTGAAATGTCCAGTGAGTGGCGCTAAAAGCATGTTCAGTTTTATCTGAAACCATTGAGGTTTGCATTTGAAAACAGTGTACCCCTAAACCCCATCCTAAACCCTAGACTATAGTGCTAACAAAAACAAGTGTGAGATAAAAACACATTTACTGAAGTAGGCATGCCATTTTATCTTGTTTCTACAAGTCATTCAATGAGTTTTATATTTCATGGGACTCGATTCACATTACAAGTGCCGTGTTGTACCGGGTGCACTACTGAGCAAGTTTACTATACCAGAAAATCCATCCATATGGAGCTGGTTATGTGATACAAACATCAACATATATTAGTTTACATATCATACACTATGGTAAAAGTGTTTTATGCTCATAACATAGTATTGTGCAAGAAACTAAATTAAAATAAGTCTTTAATAATTAATACTCTGACCCAATATTTATTATTTGTGAAAATGAATACAAGTTGTTGGTGTTTTTCATGCCTCTAGTGTCCATTTCAACTGGAAACTTGTGTGAATTGTATGTTTCGATACGTTTTTGACATTTCCAAAAATGTAGTAGAGGCACATTTTCCCAGTTAGCCAAGGTTGGTGTAATCATATCCAAACCACAACACTGCTGAAATCCTTTCACGTTTTCTTTTTAATACACCAGTTTGAAGACATTTAAGACTATCCAAATGATAATAATAAACACACTAAGGCTCAGCTGTTATTTCATTCATCTCTATAAATGTTAATAATTTGCCTTTTCTAAAATAACATTTTCCAAAAAAATGTCAGACCTATGATTAGATTTTCTAATGATATGTCATCATGATATGAATTACGGGGAAACAAGATTAGATTTGCCCTGTGGTGTGAAAAAGTGGCAGAAACTCTTCATCTCACCAGAGTTCGTCAGCAGTATCAAGGGGTATTGTGTTAGAGTTTTGACTCTAGAAATGTTACTTTTATCCATGAAGTCTGAAAACTCGAATGCCTCTGTGAACCAGAATGTCCTTGAGCAAGACACTTAACCCATGTTCCCTTAGGTGCAAACGCAGCATGTTTCTACTGCATCCTTACCTGTTAGTTTAGAAAACGAGTAGAGTCTGCTCAGAGGCCACTCTTACACCAAACAGGCTGAGATTAGAAAATACTGGGACTGAACTGGGGTGAAACCATAAAACCCTTGTTTGCTGTGTGATTGCTGCTGACTTTGTGCAGTACAAACAAGCATTGGTCTTCTTATTAAATATAGCATTTTAATGAGAAATAGATTATTATTTGAAACATTCATTTTGAAGAAAGCCGATATAGTTATTTCAACAGAACAGCAGAAATTACATAAAGTACTTAAAAGCAGTTTCTCAAACCACTGAACGCTCTATCGGATAGTGTCTTACATGGTTTTAACAGAAGTGTATGGAAAGCTGTAAGCATGTGCTCGTGTAGATCATTAACAGATTTAGCTTGGACAAGATCCATTTCAGCTGGTGGTTTCTCCAGATGAGGGCAAATGTTTTTGTGGGGGACCTGCGATATTTACAGAACTTGTGCTCGAGGGGGGTTTGTGTTGTGTTTAATGGGCTGTGGTTCATTTGCTGTAATCTAAGAAAAGCTTTTGATCCCATGGCTATATCAAGACAAAATAGGTATTTACACTTATATACACATTTAACTCTAATTCATTAACCAAGTTAAGTCTCCTCTCAAAAGGTTATTCATGCAGAGTACAGCAAGAAAGCTTTTGGCCCTGTTCCCATGAGTCAAGCGACATGTGTTTAGATTTAGATGATATCTTCCTGTTAAACAAACCAAAAAAAAAAAAGCATTAAAGGGATAGATAACAGGCACTTAATAAGATTGAATAAAAATAATGACAATAAAATAATTCATGCTAATAATGATGGCATTCTCCCAATACTAGAAATTACTCTAGTTCTCTAAGGTTGTTTTGCGTGCGCACACACACACACACACACACACACACACAAATAAAAATAATAATAATAATAAATAAAATAAATAAATAAATAAAAAATAAAAATCCCCCATCCCAAGATTTTAGAGTAGAGAGATTAATCAGTCGACATGTCAAAAAGTTAAACCTGAATTGCATCAAGGAATATAAAACCCAAATTAAATCTTATAAAAGTAAAGTGTCCATTTGGTATACAAGCAGATTTTGAGATTAAAACCATCATAGATATTTGAAGCTTTAATATACTGTTCTTGTGGATTCACTGTGTTAATGAAAATGCAATGGCTTTACAATGTCATGTCATAATCCCGAAGTACATATATATAATTTTCTTTTGTTTTTCAGACCACTGTGCTATATTTCATTAGAAAAAAAGACTGAAACACAAAAATACAAAAGCAATTTATAGGACATTTCTCACTAAATGTGCCCAGCTTCTCTCTCTCTTTTTTTTTTTTTTTTTCATCCCTCTGAGAAATGTATGGCTTTATGCTGACCCTTAAAGAAAAGCGGAATGATCAAATTTTGTTCACGGTGCTGCAAAAAAGCTTGACACATCAGCGTACATTATGCGAAGCAGTACGAAATAGCATGAATTGATTATGTTCAACCATAGATACTGCACTCAGGCACCGAAGCGACTCGACCTCGCTGAAGAACAAGAGCGCAAATCTGAAAATACAACAGAGGGAGCCCACGCAGGATTCAGTTCACCTGGCGAGCGACAATAAATGGCAATCAAGAAAACTGGATGTCCAGCAAGAAACAGTGGACGTCTGTACTGAACTCACTGCCAATCTCTCTTAGAGGGTGTTGTATGAAAGGACAAGACACAGTACAGTCAATGAATCCTCATGCTGCATAAACCTCATCTAAAAGATGCATGATAACAACATGGTAGTGCCTCAAATTAATAACTGTATTTTGGTTCTGCCCTTACATAGTTGTCTTTACATCTCTAAAAATGTGTTAACCGGTAAATAATGGCAGTTTAATATGTACCTTTGTTCCCTCAAAGTAAAATCAAGGCCTCTGTGTCACTGGATGTTGAATTTAATAGTAATAGTGATCTTTTCTCGTATTCTTCTTTTTTAGGAAATGACAGACATGCTTCGACAAATATGATACAGTATTTTTTTTTGTTTGTTTTGTTTTTTTTCTTTTAGTGAACTAAAATTATTTATCTCTGTATTTTTAGTTTCCGTTTAACAATTACACTTACAAAGTTGTTAATAATACATCAAAAAAGCAAACCAAAAGGTTCCAAATCAAACGGAGAAATACTTTTTTTTTTCTTTGTCCTCAATAGAACGTTTTGCCTTTCTAATTGTGTTTTCAGCAAAGTTTGGTAGTCAGGTGGTCTGATTGTTTTAAGATTTCTGTGTTGTACATGTCCAAGGCGTGATTCACGCGAATCATCTCGCTGTTGTTGAGCTTGAGCCGGTGTTTTAGCATACAGGAGAACAGGTCCAGCTGGGGCTTCCCAGGGGCCACCGGAGGGGCCAGACGGTTAATTCTCTCCCGTATGTCCAACAGCAGGAGCATGATGGACGAGGACGAGTAGAACTGGGTCCCCTGTGTGTACGACTGATTGACCTGCTGCACGGCGCTCCTTAGCAGGTCGGCATTGAATCGCAGGCTGTAGCCAAACACTTGTATGTCGGAGATCTTGATGTAGATCTGTCGCTTGTTGGGGTCAGATAAGTCCACCGGGCCCTGGCCCGTGTCATTCCGCAGGACGGTGGGCACCTTAGCGCGGCTTCGCAGGTAGATGTGCACCGTCTCGAAGAAGGTCTTCCAGCGGTTTCCCAACAGCAGGGTCCAGTTAAAGCACTGAGAGTTCTGCAGTCGCACCTTCTCCCAGCGTGGGTATCCGTGCTCACCGAACGGCATGCTCCAACCCTCCGAGTGGCTTCCGCTGAACGGGTTGACGTAAACGAAGAACATTGGGTCCACGCTGCTGTTGCGCATCTGGCAGATCTTCATGGACAGGCCTACGATCATGTGCAGGTAGTCCATGCGGTTCTTGTTGCTCTTGAGCGTCAGCGACATGCGCTTGCGCCACCGTGGGTCGAAGAAGGTCTCCAGGCGCACCTCGTTGCTGATAAAGGTCGTGTGGATGTGCAGCCGCGAGTCCATCTTCTGCAGCAGGTACTTGAGCTCCAGATCCTGGAAGTCCAGGTCCGTCTCGAAGCTAATGAACTGCTCGCTGCGCTCCGAGTCCACGTTCTGCGGCTCGCAACGCCCGCGGTACAGCTTGTAGCCCTTGTTGCAGGAGCCGCATTGCGAGATGTTGGCCAGGCTGCACATGGCGCAGCTGTTGTTGCCGCCGATCACGCAAGGGATGGGCCGCTGGCAAAGGGTGGCACCCGTGTGGCACACGCATGTGCGCTGGCTCTCCAGAAAGGTTCCCCAGAAGCCGTTCTCATTGCAGTAGAGGAACGACTGCACGCGGTTCAGCCACTGTAGCACCGATCTGAAAGCAGAAAGATAATACAGTCAAGGCAGGTGGGTAGAAGGATCCATTAATAATGCAGCGTTAATTCCAAAGGCACAAAGCTAGCGCCTCAGCCTCCTGACGTTTGTTACAGTCTAATCACTAAAATGGATAATGTATTCTGTCAAATTTTCCCAATGCACACCTCGTCTTTTCTCTCCCCGCAGGCATTTTGCCTTGTCATTCTGAAAGCCTTTGGAGCTTCTCTTCTGCAAGAGGGGAGAACTGAACACCTGAATTTTGATTTCTGGGAGACAAAGTGCTAAAGGTTACGATGACATGCTAATGAACCCAGAGTGCAACAGAGTCGGATGTGGGATATTCCTACTTGATATCTCTGTCTTCCATTTGATGTTAGAGACACAAAAAGGCAATGCTACATTTAGCTGTGCAGTTCTTTGATTGCTGACAAAGAATTCTCCTTGCAACCAATTTTTGGAGGACAAACGATGACGCTATGCAGTGCTAGCATTTGTTTAGCTGGTGTGTGATTGTAAAGAGAGGATCATTTGCCTTGTTTTATCATGTAATATATGAAATTTGATTTATGGATGTATATTATTTGCATAGAAGTGAATGTTTAGTAGGCATGCACGGGTACTGATACTGGCATCGTTATTGGGCTAGATACTCTCAAGTCACATTTATAATAATAATAATAATAAATAGTGTTAATGCTTAAAATTCATAATAAAAATCATTTAAATTTCAGCAGCTCTACAGAAGACAATAGTGTCATTATTT
>NW_015506550.1:169173-170638 GCF_001515645.1 Sinocyclocheilus grahami
CTCCAGGCGCACCTCGTTGCTGATAAAGGTCGTGTGGATGTGCAGACGCGAGTCCATCTTCTGCAGCAGGTACTTGAGCTCCAGATCCTGGAAGTCCAGGTCCGTCTCGAAGCTGATGAACTGCTCACTGCGCTCCGAGTCCACGTTCTGCGGCTCGCAGCGCCCGCGGTACAGCTTGTAGCCCTTGTTGCAGGAGCCGCATTGCGAGATGTTGGCCAGGCTGCACATGGCGCAGCTGTTGTTGCCGCCGATCACGCAAGGGATGGGCCGCTGGCAAAGGGTGGCACCCGTGTGGCACACGCATGTGCGCTGGCTCTCCAGAAAGGTTCCCCAGAAGCCGTTTTCATTGCAGTAGAGGAACGACTGCACGCGGTTCAGCCACTGTAGCACAGATCTGAAAGCAGAAAGATAATACAGTCAAGGCAGGTGGGTAGAAGGATCCATTAATAATGCAACGTTAATTCCAGAGGCACAAAGCTAGCGCCTCAGCCTCCTGACGTTTGTTACAGTCTAATCACTAAAATGGATAATGTATTCTGTCAAATTTTCCCAATGCACACCTCGTCTTTTCTCTCCCCGCAGGCATTTTGCCTTGTCATTCTGAAAGCCTTTGGAGCTTCTCTTCTGCAAGAGGGGAGAACTGAACACCTGAATTTTGATTTCTGGGAGACAAAGTGCTAAAGGTTACGATGACATGCTAATGAACCCAGAGTGCAACAGAGTCGGATGTGGGATATTCCTACTTGATATCTCTGTCTTCCATTTGACGTTAGAGACACAAAAAGGCAATGCTACATTTAGCTGTGCAGTTTTTTGATTGCTGACAAAGAATTCTCCTTGCAACCAATTTTTGGAGGACAAACGATGACGCTATGCAGTGCTAGCATTTGTTTAGCTGGTGTGTGATTGTTTTATCATGTAATATATGAAATTTGATTTATGGATGTATATTATTTGCATAGAAGTGAATGTTTAGTAGGCATGCACGGGTACTGATACTGGCATCGTTATTGGGCTAGATACTCTCAAGTCACATTTATAATAATAATAATAATAATAATAATAAATAGTGTTAATGCTTAAAATTCATAATAAAAATAATTTAAATTTCAGCAGCTCTACAGAAGACAATAGTGTCATTATTTGTCTCAAGTCAGTTCAGTGTGGAATTTTTTTTTGTTGCAGCTATGTTTCCATCCACATACTTTTATTTATTTTTAATAATTTTCACATAAAAAATGCTGGATTGAAATGCCAAGATAAAAAAAATTATAATAATAATAACTCAAATCTCATAAAATCTTAAATTAGAAATGTCTGAGCTCAATTTAGGTTGATTTTATTATTATTATTATTATTATTATTATTATTATTATTACTATTATTATTATTATTATTATTATTATTATTATTATTATTATTATTATTATTATTATTATTATTATTATTATTATTATTATTATTA
>NW_015506550.1:173358-180124 GCF_001515645.1 Sinocyclocheilus grahami
AAAAAACACATTATTTTCCACATACTGTACATTATTGTTTATCTCTATGCCCCGCCTTTCTGAAACACTTTGATTTTTACAAAGCTCATCGGTCTGAAAAGCGAAGTGTGCTCTGATAGGCCAGCTATCCAGTGCATTGTGATTTGCCGAATACCTCAAGCGTTTGATGGAAATGTTACGCCCCTTATCATATTGTGATGCTGTGTCCCAGCGTGACGAGACAAAACCAACAAAACCCATTATAAATGAGGCATTTGTTGCATCCAGTGGGGACATAATTATGGATTATAATGACTTATACTGTATTTTTACGCGTTGCATTGCATCACGCCGCATAAACATAAAATCATGTCTGCATTTGTGATCGGAGACATGACAAACAACAAGCGCTACTCTACACTGCTCAAAACTCGCGTTTGAATCATCAGTGGCAAATTCTTTAATATGAAAACGTACTTACAGTCTGTGAGTCAGAACAGCCGGCATTGTAGTCTACTCTACCAGGATCAGGAAACAGTCCTCCATAAAATGCACTGGACACATCTGAATATTTGGCTTGAACTGTTCTGGAACAGTGTTGTAAATACAACTTAACCACTGATTTCTAGCCGTGTCCTCTCTTGGAAGGTCAAGCAAAGTATTTTCGCTTTCACAACAAAACACACAGTGTCTTCACAACATAGCGGCAGCGGTGGCAGAAACAATAAAGTTACGCCTTCTTTCTTTGCGTGAACATTTGGGCGGTGTTATGCAAATCTTCCCACATTGTGACGTAGACATGTGGGGGCGTGTTTGAACGAGGCGTTTTAGTAGAGCGTGGACGAGTCTTAACTTTTATGAAGAATATGTCTTTGGGTTTGAGACTTTAGTCTTTGCAACTTTAGGGATCTTATCTATTCATGAACAGCTTGTAACACTCCAAAGAGAAAGGATTAGGATCTGTAAAGGAAAACTTTAAATCGCATCATATGACCCCTTTAAGAAAAAAAAAAGTAATGGTAACACTTTAGTATGGGGACCAATTCTCACTATTAACAAGTTGCTTATTAGCATGCCTATTATTAATATATTGGCTGTTTATTAGTACTTATAAAGCACATATTCTGCATGATCATATTCTACATCCCAAATCCTACCTAATACCTAAACTTAACAACTAACTTACTAACTATTGACAAGCAGCCAATTAGGAATTTACTTAGGCAAAAGTCATAGTTAATGGAGGGAATTGGACCTTAAACTAAAGTGTGACCAAAATAATTATTTGATAAATTGTTATTGTGCTCCTATAGTTCTTTATGTGCTCCTAAACTTTTGAAATTAAGAGCACATGTGCTGCTTGGGAAAAAAGTAAATGTCAAGCCCTGGTTCATGTGAACTCCAGTAAGATTGCAATTGAAAGCAAGCCGACATGAGTAACGACATATAATTTGCACATTGTCATGCTCCCGATAACACCTTTTATAGTATATTGCTCATAGCTGCTTGTCTCAAAATAAATTGCCTTCGAAGCACAGCTCACGTTTTTTGCCTCATGGGACACATCCTAAAGACAAGTGCTGTTCTATGAGTGTGGAGATTTGAAAGTAAATCGAAAAGGACAAACAGTTTAATAACAGAGAGAACCCGGCATCATTCCTTCAGAGTTATTACAGTGGTAAACAACTGATGCTAGTACTGACATCAATGATGATTTCAGACCTCATGGAAAGAGATGTATGGGAGCACAAGGAGGCTGAACATCGAACAAGCAATCGAACGAAGTGTGGAAACAGCCTTAAAATATCTCTTATTGGGAATTTTAGCTAACAGGACATTTTTAAGGTTACCTGATCTTGGACTCTACTCAGGAAGAAAAAACAATAAAGGCAAAATATTCATGTAAAACTTGTATCAGCTTTTTCTCAGTCAGGTATAAACAGCAGCTGACTTTGAGACGCTTCCCTAAAAGTAGAAACTGCATGATTTGCAAAAGGCCAATAATTGAGCAAAGATGAGGTTAAAGCGGAGCTCTGGTTCCTCTGCCCGGGTCTACAGACAGACCTTGTGCATCGGCACTATTGCATCAAGATCGGACGAGAGGGAATATCTCGCTATATCACGGTATATATCCAGAGTATCTGCCCTTAATATAGAAACAGCAGCGTAATCTACTTATCATAGATGAGAAACATGCTTGCTCTTAAACCATGTCAGCGTGACCACCAGTGGGAAAATCAGCATTTTATCTGAGCACTTTTTCTGTTTTGTCAATGCAAGAGTCACAAAAATGTGTGCAGTTTAATGTTAGTTATTATGTATTGTTGATAAACAATAAAACGCATTGAAAACAATAAGTGATATTGCTAACCAGAAAATGCTCTAGTTTATAAGGTGACAAGCTTGCATGACAAAACTACTTTAGTATTTAAAACTATCTATTATCTTTCCTCATGGTTGCATGAAAATGAATAACCAGATCAGATTTAAACATAGCACACATCATCTGCTTTTCATTTTTATGCATCAGCGTAATTTATTTTTTTTAAAGACTTGTGTTTGACAAAAAAAAGAAGAAAAAATTAGAGAAACCGGTCACTTCAATGCACATTAAACTTAGCACTTTCTGAAACATCAGCTTTTCAAGACGCACGTGCAAATTTGGCTGATCCTTGACTCAATGGTGGGCAGCAGCAAGTTGATCCTATGCTAATTTGATCTAATACTTGATTTTTTTGATACTTGATTTTCTTGATACTTTTTTTTTATGTTGTTGATTTTAGAGATGATAATCTCTAAAATGATTGCATATATTTTGAGACAAAGGTCTTCTTAACGATTGTTTTTTTATTATTATTTTGTTTAAGGTAATTAAAGCAACAGTTTTTCAATAGCGGAGGAATGTATAAAAGTATGGTATTTGGGTTAAAAACTGCCCCTGCTTTTGGGGCAAAAGGCACAATAATTAACATGATAATAAATAACTGGCTGACTTTTCCATTTGTTGACATGACATGGCTAGATTCAGGTGGTAAATATCATATATTAAGTTGGGTGTCCACTGTGGAGATAAATATCATATAATAAAATACAGAGAGTTGTTACTACTGTAAATCTATATTCAATTATTATGAGATCTCCTTCAATGCTTTCAAATCGTACAGAACTTTTTTTTTATTATTTTGTATCTGTACTTTAAAAATATATGAAATATATAAACATATATATTATATATTTTACATATTAAAATATATATAATTTAATGACAGTATTGAACAAAAATGAATTAACTCATTTATCAAAATAAGTAGAACATAATACAAACTTTGCTAAAGTGATTGTTTTGAATGAGTATTAACTTTTATTGTAAAAATACTGTGTGCCTTTTGCCCCATGCTGGTGAGCCATTTACCCCATGTGTGGGGTATGAGGCCCTCTTTGCCAACTTATATATGTATATGATGTTTAAACCAAATAAACCACTTGTATGATTTATTTTCACACAATATGTATCACAAACATGAATGCAAATATTCAATCATGTGGTTTCATAGGGCTGTAAAAAAGTTGTTATATTGTATTGGTTTCATGATTTCAATTTAAATTTTTGATTACTAAAATGTATTACTAATTACTAAAATGGAATAATAAAAAAACAGAATCCAGAAAACAAGCAAACAAACAAATAACATCTGCTTTAATGTATAGCAGACAATTTCAAGTATACTTGAGTACTGATATTTGATACTACCACAGTATGTTCAGTTGAACTGCACAAGTATGTTTCTATCCGAAGCATTAATTGAAGTTGAGGTGTATAAGCACGGGGACTGTGTTCAAACTCTATGCTTTCCTTCCAGAGATTGTTTACCATGACGAACCGTTACCCTTGCTGCTTAGTTTATTCAAATGGGATGCTAATTTGGTGCACTGTTATCAGTTAGCTAAACTAGCTGCTCTGACTTTGAAGTATGAATCTAGTGTGTTGCACATAAACAGAAATAGACTCACCCTCAGCAAAACAACACTCTACTTTGAAGTCCAGTGTTTAACCAATTAGCCCCACAATCACAGGCAACATTTCTATTTGCCGCACAAACGCTGAACTGATAACATTCCCATGCTTACCTGGAATTAAAATAGTCCATTGCGTTCTGTATTCCTCTCTCTCTCTGTGCTATTGCCATCAAACGTCCTTGATGTGAACCCCACAGAGGTCTGACTCTGCTCTGCTCGGCTTTGATAACGCTTCAGCACAGACCTTGTCAAAGCCGCCATTGGAGCGTGGGTGAGCCACTTCCACATTAGTGACAGTTGATGCTCTCCAACTCCTTAACCATATAAACAGCCTTTTGTCATTTATTTTAGAGTTTGATTTATTTTGCATTTCCTGAGTGTGCATATTATTTCTCTGTTTGATAAGTCAAGTTTCCTAGTGGACAGATCATTTTATTTGTCTACGTTTCAGGTAGAGCTGTAGTCAAGTCCAGCTTTGTCGAGTCCAAGACAAGTCCAAGACCAGGACTAGTTGAGACCAAGTCAAGACCGAGTCCAGACCGAGTCCAAAAGTTTCGAGTCCAAGTCAAGACCGAGTCCAAATTAGAGAAAAAAAAGGATCCTCTTCAAGACCACATACTTAACTATTGATAATGTATGTGATGCGAGAGACAGCATATCTCCTATTCTAAGAAAATTATTTATAACATTATTATTTGTAATGATCAAAAAGCATGTGCAAAGTAACAACTCTGTAGGACAGGGGTCTCCTAACTAGATCCTGGAGGGCCAATACCCTGCAGAGTTTAGCTCCAACTGGCCTTAACACACCTATCCTATTATAGCAGACATATCCACTGATTTGCATTGATTTTGCCTTTCTAATAGTCCTGCACGATATGAGGAAATTCTGCCCTGTGTGATAACAGTGGAGTTTTTTTTTTTTTTTGCAATGATGATTACTTGTGATAAATAAATGAATAATTAACTGTGCATATTAGGGCCAACAAATAAAACAACATTTTTTTTGTTTGTTTTTTTTGTTTTTACAGCGGTGAGCATTACAACCAATAACATACGATTCCATTGAGTTTATTAATGCAATGGCCAATGCAGTTGTTCATTCATTGTTTGTTCATGTTAGTTCACAGTGCATTAATGTTAACAAACACATTTTAAAAGTTAACTAATATTAATAAATGCTGTAGAAGTTAGTAGGTGTAGACGTTAATAAAACACAATCTAACAGGTAGAAAATTTAATTAGAAACATCTAAACTTTTCAAAACACAGCAAGCGCACCGCGGGTCATGTGACAAGAATCAATCAATCAGCTTCATCCTTTCCCGAAACAAAATTGAAAGCTAAGCCAAGATGGAGAAACAGCTGATCATAGCTGTACAAGGATAGCCATTTTTAAAAATACATTTAGTAGCAGAGCTACTGCAAGGGATTTTTACTGCTGCAAATCCATTTCTCCTTTGCTGAAACTTCCGCGTCTTCATGGAGAGTTGGTCAGAGTTGCTTAGCAATGGCAGACGCCACGGGAGTGCAAGCATAGAGCGCAGGCTACAGAGGGCTTTGGAAAGAAGGAGAAAGCGGCGCGCCTAGCGTTTTCCACGCGTTTTCAGGCACGACATGCAAATGTGGTTTTGTTTTGAAGGAGAAAAACAGCATATTGCTGGACTCGGTCGAGACCAACGAGAACATTTGGCGAGTCCAATGACCAAGTCCGAGTGCAAACACCAACGAGTCCGAGACAAGTCCGAGACCATAGAAAAATGTCTCGAGTCTGGACCGAGACCGGACTCGAGTACTACAGCCCTAGTTTCAGGCGGTGATTTTGACACTTTTTAATAGATCTCTGCACTCTTTAATTTCACTAAAGTCAGAAAGATTGCTCTTTTACTTATCAATATCAACAGTAGGCTTCATTAGCAATCATATAAACCTTGAAAAGCTCATCTCATCTCTGGCTTTTGACTATCAAGTCAAGTCACATTTGTTTATATGGCACTTTATACAATACATATTGTTTCAAGACAACTTCTCATTAATTAACAGGGAAATAGCAGTGTTGTTGTAAAATTCATCAATTATAAACAAACTTTAGCTGTAAAGAACAGGGTACATTGGGCTGTATTTTTTTTGTATATATATTTGTATTATATATATATATATATATATATATATATATATATATATATATATATATATATATATATATATATTATTATTATTTTTTTTACTTCTCTTAGAGTGAAGATAAAGTACATAATAGTGTCATTATTTAGCTAAATTATGATTCAGTTCAGTTCAATAACAACGCCAAAGTAAAATGTATTCGTCTATAAACAAATTCAGTTTCAGCTATGTATAAAGCAGCTCAATAGAAGACATAGTGTCATTATTCAGTTCAATTTAGTTTTTTTTTTCTCTCTCGTCCGATAGTGTCAGTACAGTTAACTCTTTTAAACCCCAATTTATCAGCATGAAGTCTGATTTACTTTGTATGTCATTCAGGCCAAAATTCACTAACTTAAATGGGAAGAGACTGACTGACAGTCACTTTTGTTATTATGTGTTGTTTAGGGATGGATAAATCTCAAATTGATGATACTGAAATGATAGACTGTGGCCAAAACATGCATTCAAATAATTAAACAGAAGTGTGAGCCTAAAACTAGCAGTACAGAATTGTATTTTTATTTTTTTATTTCTCTCTCTCTCTCTCTCTCTCTCTCTCTCTCTCTCTCTCTCTTTCTCTCTCGCTTGGTCTCTCTATATATTTA
>NW_015506550.1:180287-232689 GCF_001515645.1 Sinocyclocheilus grahami
TCTCTCTCTCTCTCTCTCTCTCTCTCTCCCAGCAGGGATCTCCAAAAGTGTTAAACAATTAAATTTTAGTCTGAAAAAAATATATAACTTAATTTGAATAAAAGTATTTAATAATCAAATTATCATTGAAGTATCACACTATGTACAGTCATGAAGAAACATCGACCAATTAGAGAAATCACTGACATCATGGACATGCCAGCTTTTCACAGACTAGCGGAGCCTTTTGTTTGTGTATTGTGTACGATTTTAAATAGACTGAAGCAAATAACATTTTGTCACAACCTAGTAAATTACATGTTATTTTAGTTAGTAATGTAATGTTGAGGTTTTATAAATCACTGAAATAAACATTTTGACAACCTTTGCTAGATAAGGTTAGCTCATTAGTTAGATATCTTCATAATGTTTGGGTGTTGTAGTGTACACTCAAATAAAAATACAGTGTTTTCTGATAAGATCTAACTCTAAATAAATAAAGAAGTAAATACAAGCTCTTTATTGGCATTCAGGGGTTCCATGAAGAACCTTTAACATCCATTGAACCTTTCGAGTCCACAAAAGGTTCTTTATAGTGTAAAATGGTTTGTTAGATAATTCAAATATTCTTCACACTTAGAAAATAACGGTTCTTTTAAGAACTGCTCAATACAATAAATTATTTCAGGAACACAAAAACTGTTTCATTTCCCCTTTGTGAACATTATTTTTTAAGAGTGTCCCACTGAGCTCTATTATGAGCAGATCTTGAAATACAATCCTAGTTTCCTGCTGTACTATTCTGTAAAGGAACATCAGCTCTCACCTCTCTCTGGGCATCTGGTGGTTGGGGTTGTGGTGGCAGCGTATGCTCAGACCGAATAGTTTCCGGGCCGTGCGCTGGATCTTCAGTCTCTGGGCCTCCAGTGAACTCTGCAAGAGCCGGTAGCGGTTCTGAAGGTCCCAGTCACTGCCCCACAGCAGGTGCACGCTGCTCACTGGCAGGAAGTGTGTCGCAGGCAGACGTTTCAGAAACGACTTAAACTCGTCTAAGGTGAGAGAGAGAGAAAGACAGGTGCTCATACGGTGAAGGGCAAAAGCATATCCACATAATAAGCCACATATTGATACTTGGAATCCATTGTGGGAGAAACCAGTTAAGAGTGATGGAGAAAAGTATTGACTTTTACGGACAAGGATTGATTTTAACCGCAAACACTGTGTCAATACTATTACGTAGAGCGCCTTCAGAGTTAAATGTACAGAGTCGAAATGATTTCCATCTCATATCTTTTACCATTATATATTTCAATGTCTCTTAAAGTCAACATGCAAAGCCCTATGCAATCCATTTTACTTATATAATGTCAAATTTCCAAGAGCTATATACAATGAGTTATTTATTAGCTATAGACTGCTTCACCAAAACAGTCACCTAAAACAGTGATTAAATAACGGTTTGACTGCAAGTTAACATTAATCACTAGCCTGTGTACCAAGCCAAATATTGTTTCATTTCCCTTTTTTTTCTTTTTTACTGTAGTTTTAAGTGCAAAATGTAACTTTATAAATAAATATTTTGATTCAATGATGATAAATGGATAATCAAGGGTTTTTGAATATGAATATTAAAATATGAAATCATTTAAATTAGATTAATATTGCTAAACTGGATCATATGATATAAATATAATATATATACAGTATATATACATACATATATATATATATATATATATATATATATTTATTTATTTATATATTATATATATTTTTCTTTTGCTCTCATATCATGAATTTTAGGCTCATATAACTGCATTCTAATAGGCTCCATCACACTGTTATTTATTCAGCGTCCTGCATCATGTTCATCAGCAACTGCATCAATGCAAGATGATGGACAGATGTGGACAGGTGTGATAAATGGATTAATGAACGTAATGCACATTTTGTTTGTTTATTTATTTATCATAATTAATTCCACAGCCCTAGTTCAAATTGTTTGGCATTATATCACAAATTTTATCACACAAATGTTTGAGTTTACTTTAAAATCCAGGTATAAGTTAATGCAAAAACTTTTTCAATTTGGACACCAAAAACAGGTTGGAGCTCTTTATTTTGAAAGAGCACCAGGCTGATGCAGTTTAAATCTAAAATACATTTAACTTTAAAATGGACAATGATTTCCCCCAGACCCCCATAGAGGGACCAAGGCCCATCCTCTATAATCTCACAAAATCCTATGGATAGCACTGAATCATGATTAAACAGAATAGACAATTTTTCATGTTTACTTTAAACCATGTTTTGGTAGAGTTTAGATTTAACCCTACAGGATCGATCACCACTGCTTTAAACAAAAGATATGTCACATTTCATATGGGAATCCAATGACACCGTCATGTCAGACAGCAGTCAGACGAGCTCTAACTATGAACGTGCCTGTAGCCTGCGGCACATACGAGAAACGTGTCTGTTTGAGTGCAGTCAAGGTTGGTTGATGGTTAATTTAAATATGTGCAGCATGGTCATATTGGGATTGTCAATGTAATGGTCTAACCATGCACTCATGGTGTTTAACAACTCCACCTGCTTGTTTCCTTTGATGTGTTTGATATGCTATTAAAATGACACAGTGTGGCATCTGAATCCAGAAAGCGCCACAGGCCTTGACGCAATGGCACATGACTGTCTACAGTCAATGCCTGTGTTTACTGGTGTGTTACTTGATGAAAATTATGTGTCAAGAGCAAGAAGAAACCGAGAACATGCACACACATACACACACACAGTAGAGCTGTAATGATACAAACACTGTCAACTTTTCCCAAGAATACCGGGAATGCATTTATCACTGCCTGTACACATGAAGGTAGCAAGCTTTCTTTCTTTCTTTCTTTACACGTGCAAAAAAAAAATGCATGTGTATTTTTTTTAATTCTCTTTTAAATGTCCTTTAAAACATAACAGAAAACAATATGCTCTGCTCTGTACTTCAGACATTTGGAGACTTCACTACTGGCAAAAAGCCTGACGCATATTGCATTTATTCAGCAACAAACAAAATGCAGCATTCTGACTATATTATACTGTATATAACTAGCGGAAACTGTGGGTTGACTCTGGACAGTTTCTTTAATAAGCACAGAATATTTAATAATTTAATAAAGCACAGAATAAGAATAATTTGTTGCATTCCCTGTTTTTGCAAAACTCTTTTATTAAAACTGAGCTCTCAAACTTTGGCAAATGTATATATGTATGTATGTGTCACGATTCACACGGGGAGCACGGGAACAGAAAAGCGAGGAGAAGAGGAGTAAGCAAAATCCAAAGTATTTCTTAAACACAAAGCTGGGAACACAGGAACACGGGAAACACTGAGAACACAGAATGACATTTAACAGCGGACGGGAAACGAGGAGCAAAACACACTTTAAATAACAGAAACGAATGGGACACACCTGGGATCAAATAAAAGGAGGCAAACGAGATAATTAAACACAGCTGGAACCAATAGAACTAAATAGGGACAGGAACAGGAAAAAACAAATATGGGCATAATAATCAAACTGGAGAACGTGGGGGAGGAAGACACAACACGAGACATGGAACAGAGTCTGACAGTATGCATGTAAGTATGCATTTAAATATTTATTACTACTTGTCTGTATATGCTCACTTCTAAGTATCATTTAAACC
This sequence comes from Sinocyclocheilus grahami, assembly GCF_001515645.1. Classification (NCBI taxonomy): domain Eukaryota; kingdom Metazoa; phylum Chordata; class Actinopteri; order Cypriniformes; family Cyprinidae; genus Sinocyclocheilus; species Sinocyclocheilus grahami. Next base: position 183,972 of record NW_015506550.1, read on the forward strand.
TCCACTGACTTACTATGTAAAATGTGCTCTGACACTGGGTGAATTCCAAACAGCTTTTTTGCGCCCTTGAAGGGCACTTCGGGAAGGGGACGACATTTGTAGGGACGTTCCAAACGAAAGTGAACAACTGAATCCCTTCGCGAAGGGCCCTTCCAGAAGTCCGTTATTGAAGGGAACATGTGATGGTCACTTCACGGAAGTGATTTCCATTTGTGATCATGTGATCTTAAGTTAGGAGATCTTGCAATGCATTTTAAAGCAAAGTTGTGGTTGATTTCGACTGCACATACAAACGTAAGTAGAATAGGCTAATTAAATTTGTCTCTTTTAATGATACAAAATATTTTTTGTCAGAAAAATTAAGATGGTAGTTTAAGCAAGTTTAATTTGAAAAAGCTTAATAGTAAATAAGACACAATTAGACAATATTTGAATAAAATAACCATAATGAGAATAAATATATATTTGCAACAACTGGTGGAGAGCTGAATGCTGCACGCACGCGCAGCGTTGTCAAGGTAACATTTGGTCAGTCATTCCCTTCGCCAAGGGAGTTCCAAACGCTTATATGCGACAGTAATGCTCTACACCCTTCAAAGAACACCCTTCAAGGGCTCTGCCCTTCAAAGGGAGTAGGGCATAGAGATGCTCACTTCCGTTTGGAATTCACCCACTGTCAAAGCTGCACTTTAATATTTCCTGTAAACATGCAGCTATCCTCTATTTGATCGCTTATATACTTTAACAGTATGTGCAAACTTATTTTACTCAAATTAGTGTTTATTTGTTACATCTCTTTTGTCATTAATGTCAACTTTGTTTTGTGCTTTGGCCAAATATTGTGGCTGAATTAATCACAATTTATTTATTTATTTTATTTGGTAACACTTCATAATAAGTATCCACCAATAAATTACAAATAATAAACAAAATAGTTAATTAATAGTTTATAAGCTTTAGTTAATATATTAATAGACTGTACAAATAGTGAGTTTTTAATTCATTATTACTGTAATTAACACAATTATTGTTTTTTTTTTGTTATTAAAATGCCATGAATTAAGTGATTTAAACCAACAATTATTGAACACTTATTGCATTCATATTTAGTGTTCCTTGAAATGTTTACAAATGCATTAAGGACACACACACACACACACACACACTGGCATATGTTGTTTACAGGGACTCTCCATAGACATAATGGTTTTATACCGAACAAACTGTATTTAACTATAAACTAAAAAGTAAACCAAAACCCAATCGTTATTAAAATGCCATGAATTAAGTGATTTAAACCAACAATTATTGAACACTTATTGCATTCATATTTAGTGTTCCTTGAAATGTTTACAAATGCATTAAGGACACACACACACACACACACACTGGCATATGTTGTTTACAGGGACTCTCCATAGACATAATGGTTTTATACCGAACAAACTGTATTTAACTATAAACTAAAAAGTAAACCAAAACCCAATCATTTATAAATCTTCTGACTACTAGTATTTCAAAATAATGTTCAGTTTTCACAGATGATGACAGGAGCCTCTGGGTTTTGGCTGTGCAACTACTCTCAACAATTGGGACACTACATTTTTGCACTAAAAATCCCAGAGGCTTCCTAATTTTCCACCCTATTATGACTGGAATTATCCAGACAGTTTATATCTGACAAAAGGTAACAATCATTTTCAGTCACGCCTCTAAATGATGGGTTAGGTGATGATTTAACAACTTACTGGCATTAAATTAAGACTTTATTAACACATTCAAACAATTATTACTTCCCTAATTGATCAACTTGACATTTCAGAAGATTCATCTGTTCATGCTTGAGCGTTTTCTCCTTGGGCCATTCCAGAGGAATATTGCGGCGACCTTGAGGTTCACAGACTCAATTTGAGTGTCCTCTGCTCTATATAAATATATCGCAGTGTCTGGTTTTATTTGGACCTTTTATTACCTGTTAATAATATATAAGCTAGCGTGCTCATAAGGTGGATATTGAGCAATCACCTTGGGGAGTAACCTATTTCTGCTTTGTTTTTTGTTCAGAAATATTTGATCAGCGAGGTGAAAAATGTCTGTCGGCTTGTGAGCTGCATTAAATGCGATCTATGCAGGACAGCCCTTTAAGGTCGACGACATTCAGAGAACCCTTCCACAACCAAATGGAACAAGCAAATATGAAAGCTACACAGACATGTCTTTTTCCTTTACTCACTGTCTTCTGGCTCAGGGAACAAGAAAATACATGTAGGCTCCTCAGGGTAATTATAGTTTACTGAACCTAAAACCATGCTGAAATAAAAAAAAAATGTTAACTAAACGTTAACTTAAAATTATATATATATATATATATGTATGTGTGTGCTCAGATAGTTACCAAAGCAACATTTCTAATTTAAATTTAGTTTAACATAACATACTACATTAATTAAAACTATATAATCTGTAATACTCATTAATTCTAAATCTCATTCATATGAAAATAACACTGGTTGTATCTGATTGAAGTGTTTTTACACTTTCTAATGCAATGTGTTAGTTGCCATTCCTTTGTAATACATCGTGAAATTTCTTATCAGTTTCTGAGTGGGGGAAAAAGTTTATTCATCATTTTTTTTTTTTTTTTTTTTTTTAATAACTCAGACTACCTGACGGTCACTATCTAGGTGATGTTCTACGTCAAGGATCAATGATTTTACAATCATCCTTTTTGGTTTAACTGTATGTAGTTACACAGTTATTAATGCATGAACAGACCTTTTGAGTTGCTCTTATCCAGCATACTTTTCAGTACTCCATTTATTGGACTAATGATGCCTGAGATTGTGCTTCTTCAGAAATGCAATGTACTCCTTCCAGATCATGGAGGTGCTGTAGAAGTGCCATTAACAGACCAGAAACATGACAATCTGCCTTTAATGTAATGGTCAGACCTTATTTAAATATATAAGGACTATAGCAATCAATGCACATACTGTATACTATTTGTAAATAAAATATTTTTTGTTGTACAGGCAAAAACAAAATGGCTGGAGTTGTAAAGGGACAGTAGTCAGTTGTTTTCTATAGCACTTTGCATAATAGAAATAGTTTCTAAGCAGCTTTAAAGAAAATAATGATGTTAATGTTTATAATATCTTAATTTCCCTTTCAGTCGGTCACTCTCGACGTCACGTCGGGGACCGACGAATTGGGATCTCGAACAATCCACTTCAAGTGTAAACCAAATGAGCCAATGCACATTGGCATGCGATAATTGCATCCAGATGCCGTTGATCACAGCGTCAGCATAAAAACGCAGCCGGTGCAACACATACCAGCTTTTCGTATCGGAGCCGAGCGACAACTTCGTTCTGCTCCTACCAAATTGCTTTGTGTGTGATGAGTCTAGTGCGCTCTAGGGAGCTTTTTGTGTTGGTGGACGGCGCTTCAGCGGTGGTCGTTCCTGTGTCGAGTGGGTTGCGCACTTCAGGCTGCACTAGCCCCTGTCATGCTGCAAGCAGCCATTTCCCCTGTGTGTCTCAGCACGTAAAAGAGCATTTCCCTGAAAGAGCCTATTTCTCTAAAAACGCTTTCACGGGTTTGCAAAGATGACAGATTGTCTTTTTAAAGATGCCGTTTCACCCGTGCGTTTCTGGATGCGGTCGTTACCTGGCGCCGGGTGATGGTCACGATCGCTGCCTCACATGTCTGGGCATTAAACACGCTGAGGTGGCGTTCGTGGAGGAGTCATGTTCCCATTGCGGGAAGATGACCATCTCGGAGCTGTGGGCCAGGCTCCATTTCCTCTGGGGGGGCCGGAGCTCCGTTGCCTCTTCCGCGATCTAGTGTTTGCAGCCAGGCGAGGACTACTTCGGGCAGTAGCATGGGTGTAGCATCCTCAACTATCTCGACGATTGGCTTATACCAGCACAGTCTCGGGATCAGTTGTGTGAGCACAGGGACCTGGTGCTCCGGCACCTCATTCAGTTGGGTCTTCGGGTCAACTGGGAAAAGAGCAAACTCTCCCCGACTCAGAGGATCTCTTTTCTCGGTATAGAGTTGGATTCGGTCAAACAGACAGCACTGAGGAACGTGCGTGATTGGTGCTGAACTGCTTGAATTAATTCAAGGGCGGGACAGCGGTCCCACTGAAACCATTGCAGAGGCTCCAGGGGCAAATGACAGCTGCAGAGGCAGTTACACCGCTGGGGCTGCTTCATATGAGACCACTTCAGCACTGGCTTCATGGCCGAGTCCAGAGGTGGGCGTGGCAGCATGGCACTCACCGGGTTCAAGTTACACCGGCCTGTCGCCTAACCTTCACCCCGTGGTCAGACCTTGTGTTTCTCTGGGCAGGTGTGCCCTTAGAACAGGTCTCCAGGCATGCTGTGGTTTACACAGAACCCCAGTATTTAGTTGACACCATCACTTCGGCGAGAGCACCGTCTACTACGAGACACACTTGCGCCTTGAAATGGAATCAGTTCGTCGAGTTGTTCTTCTCGCCGAGAAGACCCCCAGAGATGCCCGATCAGGGTTATGCTTTCCTTTTTGCAGCAAGGGTTGGAGCGAAGCCTGTTCCCCTCCACCCTTAAAGTCTATGTCGCTGCGATTGCTGCTACCCATGACCCGTGGAAGGGAAGTCCGTAGGGAAGCATGACCTGGTCATCAGGTTCCTTAGGGGGGCAAAAAGACTAGGTCCTCCCCGGCCCCCCTCTATCCCCTCTTGGGACCTGTCTCTAGTGCTCAATGCACTACAGCAGGGCCCATTTGAGCCTTTCCAGTCAGTCGAGCTAAATTTTCTTTCAATGAAAACTCTGCTCCTTCTTGACCTGGCCTCCATCAAGAGGGTAGGGGACCTGCACGCATTTTCGGTCGACGATTCGTGCCTAGAGTTTGGGCTGGCTGACTCCCAGGTAATCATGAGGCCCCGGTCCGGCTATGTGCTCAAGGTTCCTACTACCCCCTTCTGGGATCAGGTAGTGAAACTCCAAGTGCTGCCGCCAGAGGAGGCAGACCCTTCCCTAGCTTTGCTTTGTCCCATCCAAGCCTTGAGTTGCTACGTAGACCGGTCACAAAGCTTTAGGACCTCAGACCAGCTCTTTGTCTGTTACGGAGGCCGGCATAAGGGGAAGGCCATCTCTAAGCAGTGGATGGCCCACTGGATTGTGGATGCCATCACCCTGACTTACCAGGCACAAGGTGTGCCCTGCCCGCTCAGGTTGAGAGCTCACTCTACTAGAAGTGTTGCATCCTCCTGGGTGCTGGCTCAATCAGGTAGAGGCACTGGTTTAGTGTCGGCTTGCTAAAACTGCTCCAGAGTGTCCGTACTGTAGACCCTGTCGAGCTCCTCCATTCCCTCCTCAGCAGACGTGGCGGAACGTCCGGCACCAGGCCCTCACTTGTTGAATCGGTGAGAACCAGTATAGGGCTGGGTTCCAAATGTAGAGACCTAAGTGGATTCCATATGTGTAAAGTCCACGGTGTAACCTCAGAGCCCGTGTTTCCCCGACAGACTTCTGCCATTTCCAAGAGGGTTACAATCACCTCTAGATCCTCAAATCTGGCCCACAAGATCCCCTTTCCTGCAGAGTTTAGCTATAACCCTAATCAAACACACATGAGCAAGCTAATCAGTGTCTTCAGGATCATTAGAAAATCACAGGTAGGTGAGTTTGATCAGGGTTGGAGTTAAACTCTGCAGCGCATTGGCCCTCCAGGGCAAGATTTGAGGAACCCTGGTGTAATGTATGCATATGTCAGTGATAATTTGGTTACACATGTAAAAAAATAAATAAATGAATAACCAAATGTCGAGCCATACACTGCGTGAGAATATTTATGTTTGCTGGATGTTTAGTTTGTAATCATGTTCGTTCTCTTAAACTGTTAGACAAAATCTAAATAGAATACACATACTGTCATGTTTGCAATGCAATGCAGCTCTGATATCAAATAAGTAGTTGGTGGGAATAGAAGATTCATTCATAAACCTGCACAGCCTTTCTGTGAATCCATCTTTTGGGAGCAGGAATGGAGCAGAGCTTTTGCCCGTGGCATGCGATTTGAGTTCAGGCAGTGGGGTGAAATTGACTGTTACAATAAACCGTAAGAAGTGCCTCTTCTCCCAGAGAAAGCATTTTGGGGCGCTGAATTATTCATGCTTGCTTTATTGCAGATTGGCTCAAAGAGAGAAGTTAGCACGGAAGTCCTATGAAGAGTTTTCAGTACAAGGAGGCTCACAGAAATCAACAACAGACTCGGCATATAAGCAGCTGATTAAAAACATTTAAAACGTATGGTTGACTGGCCAAGGACAGCCTAGATTCAGTAAGTTTTCTTGAATATGCAGTCATTTGATACCCATTTGCATTACCTTGATTTTTTATTATTATGTTCATTTGATTGCTGTTCAAGCATTTGGAGTCAGTAAGACTGTATTCATCAATGATGCTTTAAATTGATCAAAAGTGACAGTAAATACATTTAAAATGTTACAAAAGATTTATATTTCAAATGAACAGTACACTTTTGAACTTTCTATTAATCAAATTCAGCAGCACAACTGTTTTCAACATTGATAATAATCAGAAACATTTCTTGAACAGCGAATCAGCATATTAGAATGATTTCTGATGGATCATGTGACACTGAAGCCAGGAGTAATTATGCTGAAAATGCAGCTTTGATCACAGCAATAAATTACATTTTACTATATATTCATATAGTAAGCAGTTATTCTAAATTGTAAAAATATTTCACAATATTACTGTTTTATAATGCATTTTTGATCAAATAAATGCAGCCGTGGGATGCAACTTTTAATAGACCCCCTGTTATACATTTCATTATAAGTATGTGCTATAATAACATGCACTATATACATGTAGTACTATATTAATCTATTTAAATATTTTATGATGCACACATTCAAAACCATTACAATAATCAATGTTAATTTATGAAGTCATATATTTGTATATAACTAATAAATTATTTTTTTAGCAATAAGAAATAAATATTTTAATCTATTTAGTTAGGATACAGGATAATTGATGCATTATTTGTCAACATGGAGTCAGCTTCCTTATATTTTCTGATTCGTTGACTGTATGCAAATAATAAAATGATGTTCTCTCAGCAAAAACGAGTGCAAAGGCAAGTATAATGCCTGTGAAGATGGCTGCCGTATAATGAGCACTGAGTATATGCCTAGAGAAGAGCCGAGAGAAGCTCTTCTACTGAATGAGCAAACAGACGTCTTCTGTTTAATTCAAGCAAAATCAATGAAGATGACTTCAAACGTCACTTAGCCCAATTAGCGCAGCCGTGGAAGTGTGCGGCAGTAAGAACGTTGTCGAAATCGATCCACGGATGGGATTACAATACCTGACTCGATGCTCGCTGTCGCCACGTCTACTTATTAGTCATGATGTGTGGCGTGGTGAAACTGTCAAATTTGACAATGGATCGTAAAACTGGCTCTAGGCCAGTCTTGTTGACAGACCTGACAAGCGAACTTGCCAGCTAATGCTGTCAGATCATTGTGTTGGCGTTCTGCGAGCAGACTCAATTTACCACTAGGGTTTTGAAAGGATGTTTCACTGAAAAATTATAGATAGCAATGTATTTCTTTCGGTTTTGCTTTTTGTCCAGTTTTAGGTTAGACAGTCCGGTTTTAAAATATCATGTCTGTATATCAGCGCAAGCTTGAGTTGGACACTCATTTGTTCTCCATTAAAGATCACTATTGTATACTTCATGCAGTTGTATATATTAAAAATGTTAAGTTTAAGTTAATATTAAGTGACACATTTTAGACACAATATTGACAGTATGAATTGTTTTGCTGTATGTTTCGCTTATCAGTGGTGATTCGTTGCTGCATTTATGAACAAATTGATTGAGTGAATGATTCAATAAGTCATTCATAAAGACAGTTTGCTATATTCAAAACTGCATACTAATATACTACCCTTACTATTTTTACTAAAGCTTTATTTGGCATAAATTACATAAGTATTGTACTAGTACATATTTCAAAATCAGCAAGGAACTTTCATCATTCCTGAACGAATCATCAGGCGTTTTGAATGAATCGGTTGAATGAGTGAATAGCTAATTCACTCATTAAGGCAGTGACTTGTCACCACCTACTGGTGGTTTTAGTTTCATATTTAAAATATAATTTCATAGCTCTACATATAACACATTCATCTCCTAACACTATTTATGCAATTGTAACTGCAGTGTAAATCCATTCATGGCATCTCTGAGCTGCATTAAACAGTCTGTGTAAATGCATCTAAATGATTTCAGATACAGTTTGTGTGCCACTTCTGGAGGGCAACGATGGATTTTGTTTATATTGATTTAAATTGATAACAACCATATAGTGTCTTCTTATTCTAATAAAATTTATTGAATAAATATATGCATTTACATGTAAGATGACACATACTGTACATTTAATAAAGTTAGCCAGTTTGTCAAAAATGTCCCCAATAATCATATAATTTTAAGGGGGGAAATATCCCTTAAAGAAAATCTTTATTTTTAGTCACTAGTTTAGGATTATTTTTCAGTTGTCTTTTTATCGTGGAAATTTGAATCCCGAAAAGTGTCCAGCTTTTTGGTGTTATAGAAATGGCCGCTCTAGTGTTACCTGAGTTTTCAAAGTCGTTGTAAGATGTTTCCCAAGTCTCAGCCATGCCGATGAGCGTGTTCTCCATAATCTGGAGGTCAGTGGTGGGACAGTTGCATTGTGGGAACTCATCGGCACACTGACAGATGCACTGACTGTTCTGGCAGACGTATTCTCCCTCCCCATTACACATGATGTAGCTGAGAGCTGACTGGACGAACTTCTCCTGCAGGTACTCAGGGAAAATGACCTGCAAACCTGAAAACGGGAAAGAGAATCAATGTTAAAGTCATTACAGACATCCAAAGACATTATTGATTTCACATCAGTGAGCAACAGGTAGAAAGTGCTGCAGATAGCCAACGACAGAAATTTCTTGATTTCACATTAAGCAGCGCATTGGCCCGTTCTGGATACGAGCACCTGATACATACCCGCATACATTATGGACCCTATGTAGAGCGTTTACAGTTCAGCTCCAGTAAATGAGCTTAGAATATTCTGCCGACAGTGACACTGAATCATGCTGTCGGAGAGCAGCGAGTTTGTTGTGAAAGTTTTGCCAGAGGTCCACTTGACTTTGAACTGTCCCCTCGGAGTGGGAGGACTTTACATAATGGAATAAAACGGAGGAGTGATTGATGTATTCTGTCGTGATCGGCTTCGGCTTATTTACCAGGGCTGTCATAATATCCTCCGCTCCGTGTGTGTGTGTGTGTGTGTGTGTGTTTGAGTGGGGGTCTGAATGCAAGCTTGTGTTAAATGCAATAGCAACACTACACCACGTAATAAACTTATGTGAATGATTCCTTAAATCATCAGCCTGTAAGTGACCAACTAGAACACCCAGGGCCCTAAGAAATCTGACATAATGTTTCCGCAAATACCGTTTCACTTTTTTTTCCTTTCAAATTTGGTAATTCCATTTTAATGGTTTAATTAAATGTTAATAATAAAACATTTATAATGAATGAATTCAATATATATATATATATATATATATACAGTATATATATATATATAAAGACACCTAAATGCCACTTCAGAAGCACTTTTGTGCCACTTTTACAGTGTAAATTTGCCATAAGTCAAAAACTAATACAGTGTTTTCTGTAAACATCAGTAAGGGAAATGCATTAGATATTCCTAAAGGACAAAAGTTTATTTTTATTTTTTTCCATATTTATCCATATTCCTTATCTTTTTTTTTTTTTTTTTATGATTTATGCAACATAACTACAGCACATCAGGAGACTCAATATATCCCACATGATTCAAAAATAAATCAAAAAGCCCTATAGAAAGAGCTATTGAGTTACATGGGGGCTTTCGTGTCAGAGAATGTATCGTTCTCTTAAATAAATAATAAATCATACCTCGAGCATCGACATAAAACATGGTAATGGAAGCTAGCCCTGATATAATACAGCATATCAATTTCTAATGGAAGGAAATGTGCAGCGTGCATACGGATAATTGCTTCATAGTAATTACACATTCTCTCTGTGAAGGATTGTGTTAGAGGTTATGTTGCCTTTATTTACCTTTACACGCACAAAAACACAGAAAACTTTCTGATATGACTTTTAAAAAATCATATAACTAAATAAATAAATAAAAGCATTAATGTGCATAAATAATTTGTTGTTACACAAATAACAGGTCTCACATTGACCAATCCTGAATGAGTACATTTAAAAAGCCATTTTGAAATGGCACATCAATTCATCCACCTTCATAATACACTTACTGATGTTTATTAATGTTCATACTGATGGATTTAAACAAACCGCTATCCCTGCGGTATGTATTAAACATTGCAGTACTCTGTTTATGCTACAGACTCGAATTATGTGTCAAATTGTCTTGTTGAAGAGAGGTGGGCTGTAACCTGTGATCATCCTTGTGAAAAAGAAGTGCACTTGATTACAATAAATGTGCACTTATAGTGTACTTTAAATGTTACAAGAATATTTTTGAAAAGCTGTATAATATTTCTGAATTAAAATTCCAATTAAGTGTGCTTAAAGAGAGAAACTTTTTTATTGCAATCTCAGATTAAAAGTTTTACTTTAAAATATCCCTTTGAAGAAATGTTTGATTCATATTTTTGTTGTGATTTACACTTTTATTTTGAGGTGTTGACTAACATACTAAAGCACATGTGAAGTAATCATTTTAATAAATACTTTTATAATTTTAGCTGTAGTGTATTATTCAATATTGCATTTAAAGTTAATATATTTTAAATGCATTACAATTGTGTAAAAGTTTCAATAGAAATACCATTAAAGTATATTTTAGTTTATTATAAATGCTTGTCAGCACATTCAGCAGTACTTTAACCATATTTCAAAGACAACAGAAGTAATTAAGAAATTACATACACTGTTAAAATAAATTAAACTGAAATCAATTTCATTTAATTGCAATTACCATGTAATTAAGTGTCCGAAAATGATGCATTCAGTTCATAGTTAAAAGGATAGTTGACCCAAAAATGTAAATTATGTCATTAATTACTCAGCCTCATGTCACCCCAAACCTGTAAGACCTTCGTTCATCTTCGGAACCCTAATTAAGATATTTTTGATGAAATCCGAGAACTCAGATCCTCGACAGGGTCCAAACACGTTCAAGGTCCAGAACAGTACCAAAAACATAGACAAAATTGCTTTAATTTTCAACCTTAATTTTATAAAGCTACGAGAACTCTTTTTGTGTGCAAAAAAACCCAAATAAATTAAAAAAATGACTTTATTCAACAATTCTTCACCCCTGAGTCACGCTCTGCCTCCATTATCGAGAGTACCACAACGTATTGCATTGCTTACGTGCAGATCAAAGCACGTGCATGTGTTGTTTTACTCTCCATAATGGCACTAGGGTGACATGGAGGAGAAGAATTGTTGAATAAAGTCAAAGTTATTTTCGTTTCTTTGCACACAAAAAGTATTCTCGTAGCTTCATAAAATTACAGTTGAACCACTGATGTCACATGGACTATTTTGGCAATATTTTTGGTACCTTTCTGGACCTTGAACATGTTTGGATCCTTGCTGTCTATATAGAGGGTCAGAAAGCTCTCGGATTCCATCAAAAATATCTTAATCTGTGTTACGAAGATGAATGGTCTCATGGGTTTGGAACAACATGAGGGTGAGTAATTAATGAGAGAATTCACATTTCTGGGTGAACTATCCCTTTAAGTACATTGTTTTATTATATTGGTAAATAATTATCTTTTTAAAAGTGTACTTCTTTTTCATAAGTTACTGCTTTTTCATACTTTGCATTGTGACTGGGTAAAAGATAAGCCCACAGACATCATAAAGACTTTTGAATGTAATCGACCATTCAGCAATGCAATGTAAGCAAAACACCTAACTCCAAAGCAACATCCTGGCATCGAGGCAGTTTTGCATAGGCCAGTGCAGAAAATGCATTTGTCATTTTCCCGGAAGTGAGCGGGGCATCTCTGAGCCACAGCATTGCAGAACAGTCAATGTGACAGACATGAGCTGCCATCAGAGTGCAGGACTGATCATCACAGTGGCTCGACTGTATGTCACTCCATCAGACTGACTGTGGAGCCCTGAGCCAATATTCATTTAGCTTGATGTATTTCTGCTCCTGCAACTATAATGTGATTTTTGGGAGAATCCAGATGGTGAGTTCATGGATGGGTGCAGCTCGACGACACTGGCGGTGTCAACAGCCCTGGGTTCACAATAACAGCCCCGACTCAACACACACGATCCCCATCTCCATTACTGAAACATTGCAGCATTGAGAGAGGGATTCCATGGCCTTTCTCTCTCCCCTATTATCATTTTATTAAACAACTCTGTCTGAAGTTTGTTTCATTCATGCTTAAATTTACAATTTATTTCATTGAGCCTATTTGAATATATCTGTGTTGGTAAAGGTGAATAAATTAAGCCCATTTTCCTCCAAAAAGTACCTTCACGCACAATAAATGTCCAGACTACGTCAAGATGATATATATATATATATATATATATATATATATATATATATATATATATATATATATATATATTGTATATATATCGAGGCAGTTTTGCATAGGCCAGTGCAGAAAATGCATTTGTCATTTTCCCGGAAGTGAGCGGGGCATCTCTGAGCCACAGCATTGCAGAACAGTCAATGTGACAGACATGAGCTGCCATCAGAGTGCAGGACTGATCATCACAGTGGCTCGACTGTATGTCACTCCATCAGACTGACTGTGGAGCCCTGAGCCAATATTCATTTAGCTTGATGTATTTCTGCTCCTGCAACTATAATGTGATTTTTGGGAGAATCCAGATGGTGAGTTCATGGATGGGTGCAGCTCGACGACACTGGCGGTGTCAACAGCCCTGGGTTCACAATAACAGCCCCGACTCAACACACACGATCCCCATCTCCATTACTGAAACATTGCAGCATTGAGAGAGGGATTCCATGGCCTTTCTCTCTCCCCTATTATCATTTTATTAAACAACTCTGTCTGAAGTTTGTTTCATTCATGCTTAAATTTACAATTTATTTCATTGAGCCTATTTGAATATATCTGTGTTGGTAAAGGTGAATAAATTAAGCCCATTTTCCTCCAAAAAGTACCTTCACGCACAATAAATGTCCAGACTACGTCAAGATGATATATATATATATATATGTATATATATATATATACTGTATATATATATATAGTGTCATGAAAATTTTTGTGCATATTTGTCACACTTAAAAGATTCAGATCATCAAACACATTTTTATATTACACAAAGATAATGCATGTGAATACAAAATGCAGTTTTTAAATAATGATTTAATTTATTAAGGGAAAAAAGCTATCCAAACCTACCTGGGCCTACGTGAAAAAAAATTATTGCCCCCTTCTGTTAAATCATAAAAGAACTGTGATTAACCACATTATTTTAGAAAGCTGAGAAAGCACATTTTTTACTAGCCACACCCAGGCCTGATTACTGTCAGACCTGTTGAATCAAGAAATCACTTAAATAGAACCTGTCTGACAAAGTGAAGCATGCTTAAAGAGCAACATCATGTCACGATCTAAAGAAGTTCAAGAACAGACGAGAAACAAAATAGTTGACATGTATCAGTCTGGAAAGGGTTATGAAACCATTTCTAAGGATTTGGGACTCCAGCGAACCATGGTCAGAGCCATTATCCACAAATGGAGAAAACTTGGAACAGTGGTGAACCTTCCCAGGAGTGGCCGGCCTACCAAAATTACTCCAAGAGCGCAAGGACGACTCATCCAGGAGGTCATAAAAGAACCCAGAACAACATCTTAAGAACTGCAGGCCTCACTTGCCTCAATTAAGGTTCACGATAAAACAATAAGAAAGAGACTGGGCAAAAATGGCATCCATGGGAGAGTTCCAAGGCAAAAGTCATTGCTGCCCTAAAACGAACACAAAGGCTCATTTCACATTTGCCAAAAAATTTCTTGATTATCCCCAAGACTTTTGGGTAAATATTCTGTGGACTGATGAGACATGCACTTGGGTTATACAGCAGGACAATGATCCCAAACACACCAACAAGTCCACCTCTTAACGGCTCAAGAAAAACATAATTAAGGTTTTGGAGTGGCCAAGTCAAAGTCCGGACTTAAATCCGATCGAGATGCTGTGGCATGACCTTAAACGGTCCTTTCATGCGCAAACCCTCCAATGTGGCTGAATTAAAACAATTCTGCAAAGAAGAGTGGGCCAAAATTCCTCCACAGCGATGTGAAAGACTCATTGCCAGTTATCGCAAACACTTGATTGCAGTTGTTGCTGCCAGCCAGTAATTAGATTTAGAGGGCAATTACTTTTTCACGTAGTACCAGGCAGGTTTGGACAGCTTTTATTTCCCTTAATAAATGAAATCATACGAGATGCTGTGGCATGACCTTAAACGGTCCTTTCATGCGCAAACCCTCCAATGTGGCTGAATTAAAACAATTCTGCAAAGAAGAGTGGGCCAAAATTCCTCCACAGCGATGTGAAAGACTCATTGCCAGTTATCGCAAACACTTGATTGCAGTTGTTGCTGCAAAGCAGTAATTAGATTTAGAGGGCAATTACTTTTTCACGTAGTACCAGGCAGGTTTGGACAGCTTTTTTCCCTTAATAAATGAAAACATTATTTCAAAACTGCATTTTGTATTTACTCGGGCTATATTTGTGTAATATTAAAATTTGTTTGATGATCTGAATATTTTAAGTGTGACAAATATGCAAAATTTTAAAAATCAGGAAGAGGGCAAAAACATTTGCAAGGCACTGTATATATATATATATATATATATATATATATTTTTTATTATTATTTATTTATTTTTTTTGTGCTAAATATGTCCTATGTTTTTAGTAAGTTCCATGTTTCATTACTGAGCTTCACTTGTTTATAGGATTCACCTCTTACCACTTAATTTTCACACTTTCATTCTTGCAAACACTGCAGGATGATTGCAAAATCTCACTTCATTCAGCTGATGTGAAAAACAGTCCTCGTACCAGACAAACATAGTGTGTGAAGAGCAATCAGGTGTAAAAATACTAATGAGGGCCTGCGGATGCTGAGAGAGGCAGGTTTCATCAGATCGTCACACATATTCTCAGACTGTGTCCACAACCAAAGTCATCAAACATGAATGATGGCAGACTACCACAGAGTTTAATGGGCTAAAACTTCAGATAAAACAGGGCACAATTTATCAGTTCAGTCTTGCATTTCAACCCGTCAAAAACCAGCCATTCTCCCTGTAGCTGAGCACCTAAATTGCAGGTCTAGTTTATTTAATTGCATCCCATACATCATTCAGCAGTAAGAAGATGTTGGGTGCATGTTATTAAAGTCTGTCTGCCCTGGATTTCATCATAAACTCAGCATCCATTTAGACTAATCTTTGTTGTATTTGTACATTCCGTACAATTGCATTTCTATTCGCAGGTAATATCTCTGTTTTACTTTAATATGATCCATTTCGGTCCAGGGCTGGTCTCGATACCTCCTAAATATCAACCAATAAATGCATTTCCTCTTAAGGTCTGAACTATTGATCAGCTCTCGCATGTGCCCTTTATTCAGGTGAGAAGCATGTTATCTAAATGTTAAACTTCGTCCATGGGACTTGGCCTTGACTGTTCTGCTATTTTTACAGCATTTAAATCGGGCCTGACTTTAGCATTCACAGGCTCCTGGCAACGGCGCGGATTGTGATGCCACAGTCCGCCTCATAAGCAAGGGTTTCATCAAAGATTAATTAAGCATCGTATGCCCCCAAATTCACAAAATAATCATTACCTAATGCACTGATGGAGTGAGAGGCATTACTTGAATAAGGTGTTAAATTATGGCTCAGTTCCTGTTAAAAATCACATTAAAAATGAACCTTATGAACCACCCTTCCCTTGACTGTGTAATCACACTGAGTGGATGCTATGGTTGGCTCTTTTAAAGGGTCATAGCTTTATAACAGTGCACTGCACTTTGTAAAGAAAAGCAGCCCACTCGTTTAATGCCGTGAAATAAAATACGCCACATATGACTTTGGCTCCAGTGACAGTAACGTTAGTCTGAAAATCAGTAATGTAGATCAGATCAGTGGCAATGTTTCCTTGTCCTCCCCTGAAATGGCATAATAAAATAAATGGCTTTTTAACCAGTGCAATCAACCTCAGGTGAATGCTTTTATGTTGACCATTGGAACATTTGTATTTATTTATTTTTTATCAATTTTGTGCCACTAGTTCCTTGAGTATTCATTAATCAGTAACTTGTTGGTGCTGCTGAAATGCCAATGAGAGCCACTTTAGAACCACATAGTAAAAGTTTGATTGGAAACATAAACCAGCTTCTCAGCACATTAACTTCCAACCTAAGCTCATTAGAAAACCATCAGCACTTCAAAAACTTACCTATACACACAATTCACAAACAACACTAATTGCAGTAAAACAGCAACAAAATTGTATTAATTTTCACACAAATTATGATGACAGGACTGACTATTGATTAATATAGACTTTATTTCATGTTTTTCCTTGCACAACACTATGTTAGGAGCTCAAAACACATAACCAGCTCAGTATAGCTTTTCTAGTAAAGTAAACTTGCTCGGTAGCGCACCCGGTATAGCATTGCACACCACTCTGGTGAAACACGAGTCACAATAAAAAAGTTCAAATACTTGTAGAAGCAACATAAAATCACATGGCTGGTTTTGTAAATGTATTTTATCTCAGTAGTGGCGAGTCCCTGCTCGTGGTGCCGACATTATTTTGCAGGTCCATTTTTTGGTCACACTTTAATTTGGGTGGTTGTTAAATTTAGGTATGGGGTGAGATTAAGGGATCTAAAATATGATCATGCAGAATAAGGCATCCGTATGTGCTTTATAAGTACTAACAAACAGCCAGTATGCTACTTATATGTATACTGAAACGTCACAATAGGAAATAAGTAAAACAAATACACTCACTCCTCTAGTCTCTTCAAGCTGCTATCAGCATGTATGATACAATCAATACTACTAATTTAGCATAAACTCCAGCAAAGACATGAGAATATTGCACAAGGTTTAAAAATGACTAATACAACAAGTGTCAGTATAGTATCTTTCAAAAGAGACTGCCAGAAAGTTCAAAAAGTAGGTAACAACTATAAAGACAGAAAATTACTTACAGATATTGCCTGGCTAATGAGGAACACTGCTGTCTAAAGGGTAAAGCAGAAATTGCACTATGCACCAAATTGCAGGCTGACGCATGAGAGTGAGCTGCTGAAACACTGAGGACCGACACACACTAGAATTACAGGCTGATCTCTGGTCAGTTCTAACCACAGGTTACTTATTTATCTGTTTGCAACAGGAGGCAGGTTTCAGGATAAGAGCATCAAGTTGTATGCATGTGTGTATGTATGTACTTTGCAGTAAGCAAAATAGCTTTGCTCCAAAAACGTACTGAAATAGGTATGTTCCGTGAAGCATCTGACAGACACAATTCAAAATTGAAGTGCATTGGTGCCCATCCTTTTTTTAAGCAGCTTTGGTTCCATTATTATTATTATTATTATTATTATTATTATTATTATTATCACGACCAATCAGAGAATCACGTCAAGCAAATTGCATTTACAGAGTGTAACACAAATTTGGGTGATTGATTAGTTATTACTGTAATTAGACTGAACTATTTAAACCTTTCAGTATCGAGTGATATGCATTCATAGTTGACATTCATAGTACGACTTGAATGATGTTTTCTTTATCACAATGCATTCTAAAATTGCCCTGTCTATGAAATATGTAAATTTGGCCCAAAAAGGTATCTTGGAAGGCAGCACAGTCATACTGGCAACATTTTATAAAAGTTAAAAGTCCTGGTTGTGGGAAAACGCTCTAGGATTTGAACAGAGCTTTTGTGTTATGCAGACTTACGACATAATTCTGAAAGTCTCTTGTAAAAATTACATTTTTGGATTTTCTATATACCATATGCAGTATTTAAGATGCTAAAATGTCACACCGAGCTGAAATTCTTCATGAGATCTGCTAACGGTATCCAGATGCAACATTGCATGATTGTTGCAGTCATTACACAGCCAGTATGAAGTCACAGAATCTATTTGAGAACTAATTTTCGAAACCTGCAACCGTTTGAAATGCAAATCAATACACCTTTACGTCAGCTCAGAGTACTGTTAGAGTTGCATTGTAAATAAACGCAGAGTTGAAAGGATGGTGATATCAAGCTGTCGCAAGCATCAGAAAACTAAAACCGAATCAATATAAAAACAGAACGTCTTGAAATTGCTTTGGAGGATGAGGGCTAAGAAAATATATTTACTGTCAGGGCCGGTCTCAAGGAGGAGGGAAATGGCTGATTTATCAGCCCCACTAGTCCAAATAGAAACTCACTCTTGATTGACCACCTCAGATTGAGAGCTGACCTCAGGGTCAGCCAGGAAGGATTTCATCAGCCCACTGGATGCCTGGCAACCCGGAGAGCCAAATATAAGGATAGTGGCATCAATCTTTTAAATGATGTACCATTACAGAAGAGCTATGCCCAGCGCCTGAGCGTTTATAAGGGGAATGATCTTCAGCGACTGTGCCACATCAGTCTGACGCTCTCGCCACCGCA
The DNA here is from genome assembly GCF_001515645.1 of Sinocyclocheilus grahami. Classification (NCBI taxonomy): domain Eukaryota; kingdom Metazoa; phylum Chordata; class Actinopteri; order Cypriniformes; family Cyprinidae; genus Sinocyclocheilus; species Sinocyclocheilus grahami. The sequence continues at coordinate 202,791 of NW_015506550.1, forward strand.
GTTAAACGTGATTGGATTGTCCGTCATACTGCTCTGATTGTGTTTCGATCTGTATGGCTTAACAAACCGAACAACAGAGTCTCTGATTATTGTGCAGTGTGAAGCTCCTCCATCCATCCGTTTGCATCTACGGTGCTCATGCGCATTTAAGAGGAAACTCTGCATCTCTCGATCTTCCGAAAAAAAAAACAATTATTAAAGTAAAACTGCAAACCAGCTCCTTCTGAAATCCTTGAAAATCAATACATGACCGCATTTCCATTTGTGAAAAAAAAAAATAGCTTCACCAAGGCTGAGTTTATTTGATCAAAAATAAATTTAAAAAACAGTACTATTGAGAAATATTATTACAATTTAAAATAAATACATTATTTGTGTATTCCCTGTGATTTAAAGGGGTCAAATGATGCGATTTCAAGTTTCCCTTTCTCTTTGGAGTGTTACAAGCTGATTGTGCATAGATAAGATCCTTAAAGTTGCAAAGACTTAAGTCTCAAAACCAAAGAGATATTCTTTATCAAAGTTAAGACTCTGCCACGCCCCCCTAAAACGGCTCGTTCTAACACGCCCCCACATATCTACCTCACTATGTGGAAATATTTGCATAATGCCGCACAAATGTTCACGCAAAGAAAGAAGGTGTGGTTTCAGTAACCGCAGTTAGTGTTGAAGCAGCCATGTCAGGGAGACCCTGTGTGTTTCTAGGCGGAAGCAAAAGTACTTTATTTGGCCTTCCGAAAGTAGATGCATTTAGGAATCTTTAAGATTACTTACAACAGAACAGCAATGCATTTTATGGACAACCGTTTCGTGAACCTAAGAGAGAAGGTAATTCTAACTTTGCTATGAAAATCTGGAGCTTCTGAATCAGCTACTGTTTTGTTGTTAGTTTAAGTATTTGCTATTGACTGTTCAAATGCGGAGTTTTGCGCATCGTGTGTCTGTGTGCGTGTGTGTGTGTGTGAGAGAGCGGGAGCGAGCCAGAGAGAGAGAGAGAAAGAGAGAGAGAAAGAGCGAGAGCGAGCCAGAGAGAGAGAAAGAGCGAGAGCGAGCCAGAGAGAGAGAGAGAGAGAGAGAGAGAGAGAGAGAGAGACACATCACAGTGGAGTCAGCTGTCTTAACCGTGGCTTGTGTACTGCAAACACATATTCATCACTGTGTCTGTCACGAGACTTTGTTCCCCTTTCGGGCTCTGTCTTTACATTTATTTTGAAAGAGGAAGCTCACGATTATGGTTAGGGGCGTTACATTTCCGATGAGTCCTTGAGGTGTTCGGCCAATCACAATGGACTGGGTCAGCTGGCCAATCAGAGCAGACTGCGCTTGTCGGAAGGAGGGACTTTGTAGAAAACGAAGCGTTTGAGAGAGGCGGGGCATAGAGGACTTACAATAATGTACAGTATTTTAAAAAAAATGTGTTTTTTTAACATTAAAGCATGTCAACATATTCTGTTACACCAAATACACAAAATAATGATCTTTAAAAAAGCATCATATGACCCCTTTAAGCTAAATTTTCAGAATAATTACAGTGTCACATAATTCTTAACAAATAATTCAGATTTGCTGCTCAATTACTGTTGCTGCTCAGGTATTAATAATGGTCCTATCTATCTATCTATCTATCTATCTATCTATCTATCTATCTATCTATCTATCTATCTATATATCTATCTATCTATCTATCTATCTATCTATCTATCTATCTATCTATCTATCTATCTATCTATCTATCTATCTATCTCTCTGTCTGTCTACCTATCATCTATCTATCTATCTATTAGGATGACTTTTGAATGGTCATTTGACACTGAAGACAGGAGTAATGATGTAGAAAATTCAGGTTTGATCGCATCAATGAATTATGTTTTACACTATGGTCACATAGAAAACAATTATTTTAAATTGTAATAATATTTCACAATTGTGCTATATTTTCAAACAAACAAATGCAGTTTTGGAACAAAAAAAAAAAAAAAAAGATAAAACAAATCTTACATAGTCAAAACTTCTGACCGACTGCATAAGAGGACAATCAATGATAATAATAATAATAATAATTCAAAATGCTAATATAAAATAAGACACCAGAAACGTTTCCCAGAATTTATGGCCATGTCATTTCCGTCAGCCTTTTCCTGAGAAAGACATTGATCTGGTCACCTCGAAAGACAAATAATTTTTCATCACGTTGTCTCTTCAAACCCAGACATATTTTCCATCCACAATTTATCACTGACAGACTTCATTGTGCATATGTCCTAATTGAGTTGTTTCGTGTTTATTCATTTGTTTGCCAAATGTTTGCCAATCTTCTGAAGAAAGCGAGAGTGGCAGAGAGAGAGCGAGAGAGAGAGTATGAAGATGAGTATGTAATCCATCAAGCAGCAGATGAATTGCCTGTGGGGCTATTTAATTTATTTTCACTCCACTTCTTTGAAAACTGTTGGCTCAGGCTATTCTAATGTATTCATAAATCTTCCAGGATGGGCTTATGGCTCCGGCAAGAACACAACGGGTGTGTATGAAAGAGAGAAACAAAACAAGCGGCAACAAAAAGCAACTTTCTTTCCTTTCTCTGCTCGTGGATTCATTACAATGTGCTGTCAAAAGCCTCTTAAGAGCCTTGTGTCTATCAGAGAGAAAATACGGTGTGAATTAACCAATAAACGGCTCGCTTTAACTACAACTGCTTAGAAATGCATTCCCCTTGAGCTCATGTTATTTATTGGTCCCAAATGGTGTCTTTATCCAAATCGATATCCTAAAGTTACTGATGTTACCAGTTGAGAACACTAGGAGAATAAAAAGGGAATAGGTCAATTCAGCTTCAAAATGTAAAAAAAAAAAATGCATAAGTAAATTAAAACCTGTTTTAAGGACCATTATAACCAAATTGAAATAGCTGCAATTAATTTTACATTTGAGTTTTTGTTGTTGTTTTCATAATTCTCATTATACTTAATCATGAGTCTAATTTTTTTAATGCAATTTAGTTTTCTATTCATTTAAATCAGCATAAATTAAAAGCAGTACCAGTTGTTATGGATGTCATGATGAAAATTGCAAAAACATGAATGGTCCTAAAAATAGGCTTCGATTTCTTTGTGTAATATTTTATAAGCTTCACCCACAGAGACTGGAAACAAAGTGCAAGTTTTTCCAACTTTTAATTAGTAATACTGGAAGATGCAAACACAACCATCTGTTGCGGGTTATACAACAAATCAGTTGCGAGTTGAGTCTCACATGCGCCATTTGTGTGACGCGCATGTCTCTGGCGATGTACGGCATTGCAAATCACATCCATATCAGTTATATTGCGCCTTAGCAGGGAGCTGCATATGTAGGTTGTAGGGCTGATTTTACTCATGTTCACAAATATGAATATTTATTTTGCTCATGGTTTGTTTATTTATTTGTTATTTTTTTCCTGAGAACAATCATGCTGTGCTGTGAAATGTGTTTAACTGCTGCTGTCATAAATAAATTAAATACATGCATTACGATCTTGCTAGATTATCTACTGCTTTTGAAAAGTGTCATTTGAGCTGCGCTTAATAAAAATAAATAAACAGACTTGGTGTTGCTTTGATAGTTGATTTCCCTTCATTTATTTAGTCTAAATCAAGTGAGGAAACCGTATCACACTGTGCAGTTTGATGCATTAACCATTAGCCTTCTCATCAACTGTTTAACACTATTTTCCTTATGAATCGATTTATTCCAATAGAGAAAGACATTTACAGGAATATTTTCCCTCAGTTGATGATTACATGTTGTTCAGGTAATGACACGTTTCTTATATCTTTAAGAATCAGTCTTTAAGTATTCCCATTTTTATTTATTTCAGTGTTTTACGCACATCACCATTATCCTCATCTAACATAAGTTAACAAGCAAGCTTGTTGTTTGAAAGGCATTTAGAGTTACAGTAGGTTTGGTTTGGATCTTGATTAAAGAAAGAAGAGATGAAATTGTTTGAAGGTGAAATGAAGTTCGCAGCTTTTAGTATGATTTAGTGCCTTACTGAACTGCATCTCTAGTTTTTAGTTATAAACTCACAGAAATGTGCTGAAAACAGTGATTCTCGGTAAAGGACAAAGGGATATTGAAATATCAAATGTTATGCAATAGGAAAAATTAAAAAAAATAAAAATCAACGTATCCCCACCACTATAATTTTCTACAAATAACTTCTGTGGAACAAAATCATAAAGCTTCCGTTCATCTTGAAACTTTTACAGGAGCGAAAGAGAGGAAAAATCAATATATCAATACTTCAAAAATAATGCATTTTAAAGCCTCTGCAGTGAGGCATTTCTCTTTTATTTGCATCTGTGGCCACTGGCAGCAGGTGTAGGAGAATCAGCTTCTGCTTTCACTGCCAAATCACATATATGAGCAAAATATCCTGAAGTACATATTCAATATGCATTAACAGTGTTAATGGGAAATAGGAGTGATAAAAACATTACAATAATCCACAAGTAATCCAGTCCATCAATTAATGTATTGCGATGCCAAAAGCAGTGTGTTTGTAATAACAAATCCATCATTAAGATGTTTTTAACGTCAAACCATAACCCATAATAATGCTTCCTCCAGTGAAAAGGTGGTCTGGTCTGAATCAGGAGAGATATGTGCATAGATCAAGCACTGTTTATAAGCCAAAACAGTCCAAAATGGCTCAAAACAAGTATGTGGATGAATTTTGATGTGAGAGATAACAGGACTGGAAGAAGTGTTATTATGGATTGCGAACTTGAATTTTAGCAATGGTTTGAAGTTAAAATTTTTTTGATGGATTTGTTTCTTACAAAAATGGATTCACAAGACGTTAATTGATGGACTGGAGTGGTATGGATTACTTGTGCATTATTGTGATGTTTTTATCAGCTCATTCTGACGGCACCCATTCACCGCAGATGATACATTGGTGAGCAAGGGATGGAATGCTAGATTTCTCCAAAGAAACAAATTTAGGATGGCCTAAGGGGAAGTCAATTTTCAGAAATATTAGCAAAGAGCTCATGCCATGACATATCGATCTTCTCTTGGTCACATTGCAGGTCAAAGCTCACCAAACTTATACTTTGGAATAGTGAAATGTGAAACTTCTTCACATGATCCTGCATTTCTGGTCTCTAGCGTATGTGAATAAATAAATACAAATAAAAAAATCTTCAATGAAACATAAAGTATTCCTTAAATCCCACACCAAAATCTCATGTATATTTCATAGTTATATAATCAGCTAATTAGCATCTTGCAGTTCTTGTTTGCTTAGCTCATGACTGAGACGACATGTTCAAGTAAACTAGTCTAATGACATCAGACTGAGAAATATATTCCTCATCATACTGTAATACTTCCAAATCTCATGAAAGCATGAGTTCCTTCTGTTTTAAGATTTAAATATTTCTCATTAAAATACACTGTGCACCAACAAATTTCCCATTCGCGACCAAAACAACTTCACATTTGTGTTGCATTTCCAGCATCTCCATAGCAACAGCTGTTCTCCGTCACTCTCTGGAAATCAAACTCCATCCCGTGACCTCAGACCAGGCCTGAGCAGCGATCTGTCTCCAGGCCTGGAAACCCCGGCGGGTCTGGACTGGGTCTCCAATGCTGGGACTCTGCGCCGGTCTGCATCTGGCTGTCTTCGGGGCAGGAATGATCTCTCTGACCAGCCATTCACCCCTCTGGCCTCTCCATTCACCGGATGCCTGTTTGAATAGCCTGTTCCCCAGGCCATACTGTTATCACTGACTGAAGCATGCTGGGATAGCGCTAACACAAGCCATATAATGTCAGATGAATAGAGAGTGTGCAAGAACACGGCTGGAAAAAATGAGCAGGCTGGCCTGACGTGAACGTGTGGATTGATGAATCAATACGTCATGCTTCTCTGGTGGAACATTAGCATTCTCAGCCAGACAGCAGTAAACATGCCTGCGATATTCAATCGGCCCGGGTCACAGTGCACTGTATTTCAACAAAACGTGTTTTCTTCATTCACAGCAGTCATATAGACAGTGCTAGCAAAGATCACTTACTGTGTTATAATATTATACATATATAATATTATACATATAATACTGAATCTTTTTCATATGATCGAATCATTATGCATTCTTAATAAAGCTCAAAGCCTTTGTATATGTTGCTGTTCAGTTGAAATTACATTAATATATTCGAGATGTCCAAATCTACATGATTTCATAATCATCTAGGGTCATCTGAATGACCAGTTAATTAGTTCACAGGCTTGTGATTTCACAGTCTGTGCAAATATCAAAATGTAAGTTATTGCTGTGATTAAAGCTGAAGTTTCAGCATCATTACTCCAGTCTTCAATGTCACATGATCCTTCAGAAATCCTTCTAAATGCTGATTTGCTGCTCAAGAAATTATTATCAATGTTGAAAACAGTTGTGCTGCCGAATATATTTGTGGAAACGGATTTAAATAAATAAATATTTACTCATTCTTAACTATGTTCATGTTGCTTGCAAAACTTATTATATGACAAAACAAGAAAAATGACTGCTTTTGAATGACTGTTAATGAACCTTTTTGCCCCCATTATTAGTTACAATATCTTACTGATCGTCCACTAGTCAACTACAAGGTTGTTTTAGACTGTCTAGCTGACCAGACGGTCATCATATCGTTACATCTCAAACCTGACTTTGTCTGCAGTACACTGTGTAATTAAAAGTGTGAATGTTTTGTCATTTCATTCTCAGCTGTAGTTTGTGCCGTCAGTGCTGCTCCGTTCAACCGTCACACTAGTGAAACTCAGGCTTAAGTAATGAAACGAAGACTCGCCGGTGGCATTGTGGTCTGAAGGTCAGTGTGCTCTGACTCGGTTCCAGGGCACAATTACGGTTTAATCTGGTGGAGACGTCACACGATGGGCAAAATGTGGCCACGGAGGGATGCAGTGATTTCCTCACACACTGCAGCACAGAAATCTAACATTTATTTCAAAATCAGAAAATCAAAGATAACTGCAGGAGCAGACGAGAGCGGCTGATTAGTGAGTGTCTGTGATGTCGACACGATGGCAAAGTTGATTTTATTGCGTTTGGAAATGTAACAGCATGTCATTAGCACGCTCTGTCAGATATCCCGAGGCAAAGTCACTCGACTCCTGTCTTTCTCTGAATGAGAACAAGAAAAACTACAAGAAAAACTGCCTGTTCTGTAAAGCGTTTGGAAGCTGTGTAAATATTTAAGCAATATCGCGCACACACAGTTCCGCTGTTGTGATGAATATCAGCACGATTGTGATCGGGCTGTGGTTGATCATTATATTCAGTACCAGAAAGAGAGAGAGAGAGAGAGAGAGAGAGAGACAACAACAACAAACACAAATAAATAAATACATATTATCTTACATAATTTTGCTTCAGGTCAAATTTTCCTGTCAGTAATACTGTAATAATAATAATTAATAATAATAATAATAATAATAATAATAATAATAACAATAGTTGTTGTTGTTCTTCTTTTTATTCATTCATGCATTAAACTGATCAACAGTGACAGTAAGGACATGAATAATTTTGCAATAGATTTCTTTTTTTAAAATAAATGCTGCTATTCTGAACTTTCTATTCATCAAAGAATCCTGAAAAATAAATAATAAATAATCATGGTTTTCACAATGTATTTTTATTTATTTATTTAACATTGATAATAATCAGAAATGTTCCTTGAGCAGCAAATCAGCATATTAGAATAATTTCTGAAGGATCATGTGACACTGAAGAGTGAAGACTGGAGTAATGATGCTGAAAAGTCAACTTTGATCACAGCAATAAATACATTTGAATATATATATTCACACAGAAAATAGATATTTGAAATAGTAATAATATTTCACAATATTCCTGAACATTTCATCAAATTATTGGTGAGCATAAGAAACGTATTTCAAAATATCTCCTCGACCTCAAACTTTTGACTGGTAGTGTATATACTACAGTGTAGTTTGATTTATCAACTATTTGTAAAATGGCCTTTCAATGAGGTCAAAGCTGCTTTTATAAACCTAGTGAAAAATAAATATACTTAAATGTATTTGAAATACATTTATTTCATGCTAAGTATACTACAAATACATTTTCATTTGTATGTACTTAATACAATGTCCTGCAATTGTACTTTTAGTATACTAAACAGGTATACTTAAAGTCTGCTAAATTGGAACAACTAAGTTTGCACTTAATGCACTTTCATTGTACAGAAGTAGTGCTGAAGTACAATTAAATATATACTTAGTATGTTTTATTGTGCTAAAGTAGAACTATTGCAAGTATACTTCTGGTACACAGATATTTTGTATTTAAAGGCCGATATTATTAAAAGATCATACAATCCTCATCAAAAGTGACATTAAAATACATTTTAGACTTAATATTAAGAAAGTGCATTGTGCACAAGTAGTATGCTAAGTAAAGTTTAATTATTATTATTATTTTTATATATCAGTAACTCTCAAGTTATCTGTCAGTAAATATGTTAATAGATTTGAACTACGTAGTATGAAATAAATGTATTTTAAATATATTACTTTTTTACTAGGCGAAACGTGGATCAAGCTGTGAAAGAGAAGTGTGGTGCAGTTTCAGATCGTGATATAATTTTGATGCGCCACAGTGTTGGATTGTGGCATGTATTGTGATGAGGGAGTTGCTGATACCCAGGCCTAATATTGAGTAAGTGACATTTCAGACACGATATGGCCAGATATTGAGTATTTTTGCTGCAACAGAAATAGTTCCAAAACAGCAGTGAGCACAGACCGCAAAACTGTGAAACGCTCTAGTGCTGATCGCTGCTTATCCAATCCAATTAGTGGAGCAGTTGCATAATTCTACACGAAAAACAGAGAAACATGTTTGAGCAAATACATTAACAACAGGGATGGATTAAAACAACAAAATCATGTGCTTTACAATCACTGACAAAGATGTCAGATAGCTTGAGCGTCAAAACGTACAATGTCAAATTTCAAGCTCAACCCTTAGAGGCAGTTCCTGAAATACTGTATTGCTGAACTTTGAAAATAGCCACCAGCTCATTATTCTGAAGCAGGACGTACAGAGAGAGACAGAGAGTCCTCTAAACTTCACTGACCTGTAAAGACCTTCATCTTCAGACCTTCAAAAACATCCCTTTAAAGGGATCATTCAGCCAAATGTGAAAAATCTGTCAACTTTAAATGACCCTGTCGTTCCAAGCTCTTCTGACTTACTTTCTTCTGTGGAGCACAAAATCAGATGTCTAGCAGAATGTTCATGCTGCTCTTTTATATAATCCGTATGAAACATTCATACAGGTGCATCCACTACTACGGAGATGACGAGTCAGTGTGGCCGACGACTTCTCTTAAACCGAAAACAAAAAAAGCAGTAGTTTATCAGCAAATTATTTAAATGTTAATGCAGCCTCCTTACTGTTTTTCCCTGACACATTCATAATCATTACTTCTGTGGTGCGCTGTGGCAAGCTTTATGCATGCGCTCAAGTGCTTATTAGGCAATGTAGGCAATTATAGACTCATTATAATGATTTAAATGGTTTGTTAATAAACGTGTGATTAGTCGACTAATGTTTAAAATGAACGACTACTGGTCGACGAGAAAAATCCATAGTCGAGGGTAGCCCTAACATAAACTTTATTTTCAATTTTAGCTAAAATAAAATAAAATAAAATAAAATAAAATAAAATAAAATAAAATAAAATAAAATAAAATAAAATAATATAAAATTAAATTAAATTAAATTAAATTAAATTAAATTAAATTAAATTAAATAAAATTAAAATTTCAAACTTCAATTTGGGTTTATGTGTTTCTAAAAAAAAAAAAAATAAATAAAATCATTATGTTGCATCATTATTACCAAGTATCACTATTATTGCTCTTGAAATACAACTCAGAAAGATTTAATTAACTGTTTTTGCAAATATTACTCATCTTATACATCATATGCAGTATGTGTGATTCAACTTTTCCCCATGGTGGTAAAATTAAAATTTCAAACTTCAATTTGGGTTTATGTGTTTCTAAAAAAATTAAAAATAAATAAAATCATTATGTTGCATCATTATTACCAAGTATCACTATTATTGCTCTTGAAATACAACTCAGAAAGATTTAATTAACTGTTTTTGCAAATATTACTCATCTTATACATCATATGCAGTATGTGTGATTCAACTTTTCCCCATGGTGGTATATGAAGGTAAGTTTATAATGACCGACTTCTCATTTTAGGTGCTTTATGAAATGAAGTCATTGAGGCAATTGACCAGGCGATTCTTCATCTCCACATTGTTTACAGATTTCTTTAAACGGCTGATCCTCCCCTCTTTCCATATTCCCATCAGGATTATTACTTGCAATCAACTGCAGTCAGAGGATTGCAAGGCAATTTTATTAATGGCAACAACAATTTCTTCAAAGTGACCTTTCCTAATTCATTAAGAAATGCAGACGACACGGAGACGACAGTGTTTGTTCTTTTGCATTTTTTTGTCTGTCATTATAAACAAATACATAAATAAATAAATACATATTGTTGTTTTATTTTGCAGTAAAAACATAATTAAAATGATACATTTACATTTGCTTGCAAAACAAAACTGCATAAGATTAAAAAAGACGTGTTTATTTGTATTACCTTATTAGCATGAAACTTGCTTAGTTACATTAGATGTTTAGCTTAAAACAAAACAAAAATTAATTAATTAATTAATTTAAAAAAAGAGCAACAACAGCTGGGTAGAAAAAAAAAATAACAACACAAATACTCCAAATAAATCTAAGATCAAAATTGTTTTTTTGTTTCCATTTCTTTTTTAATCTGCTTAGTGGAAAACAACACAAAGATACTAAATACGAACATGGCGTCATGATCCACTTATACTTTCTGCAGCAAATAGTATGTTTTCTGTGAACAGTATTAATAATGACCTGATGCATTTACCAGCATAAGTACTGTAGCATACAACAAAGGACATTTCACAACATACTACATCCCACAATGCAATGCGCTCAACTTGAACTTCCAGTTCCAGTGTATGTATGAAAACGTGTATACATATACAGTTCTGAATACAGACAAAGTGTCAGTCCACAGAGGGTCGTGGTGAAATGTATAGTGCTGAAACGCACATCAGAAACAGAAATGAACAATGACGTTGCAAATTCGAGAAACTAAAAGTTTGCAGAATGAAATATATTTTGAGTGACCTCAGAAAACGCTTCATAATCAGTTTCTACAGCTGTTTTCTCAGAATCTCTGGTTGTCTCTGGTGGAAAAAATGAAGTGAAAACAAAACTTGCAGTTTCATTCTGACCTTCTAAAAATGTGTAGTGCAGGTAATTTATATTTAAACCTGCATTACACCACAATAACTAAATAAATATTATGCATGATGAAATAGATGATTTTGAGAGTGTTTAATAGGAAGCAAACGGATGGTTTTGCATTCGTATGCAGTGTTGGTCTGTGTGTATCATCATTCAGATGTTTTAGGCCGATGTGTTATGTGCCGCTGTTTTATCGTGTATTGCACCAAGAGCTCATTAAAATGATGTTGTGCAATAAAATAAAAACATAAAACAATGTGTTCTGTTCCATCTACATCATCCAGCAATTTTGTTATGGATGGAAGGAAATAAAGTATTTTCCAATAATTTATTCTGTGTTTTGACATTAAAAAGCTGTAATTGACATAAAAGGTTGAAACTATGGCATAAAATGTGTATATATACTGTATATACACATTTATAAAAGGCATATAATAATGATAAAATGTAATATTTATGCAATTAAAAGTCAAATCTGACCAGATGGAATAATTGTGAGATAAAAATTCAAAATTATGAGCTAATACGTCACAATAATAACAAGTAACAATCATGAAACAAAAAGTTGAAATTATGAGATAAAAAGTCAAAACTATGACATAAAAGCCATAATTATGAGAAAAAAGTCACAATAATGATAAAAATCCATAATCATGACATAATTTTGTGATTTTGTTTTACTCAGTTATAACAATAATAATTTCAACTAATAATTTATCATTTTAATACTAATAATTTATAATTTCATAATTCAATTTGATCTCATATTTCTAACGTTGTGTCTTAATTTTTGTATCTCAGTTCTAACATTTTATCTCATAATTGTGACTTAGTATTTCATATTTCTGATGATGTGTGTCATAATTTTTGTATCTCATAGTTTTTACATTTTATCTCATAATTGTGACTTAGTATTATATATTTCAGATAATGTGTGTCATAATTTTTGTATCTCATAGTTTTTACATTTTATCTCATAATTGTGACTTAGTATTATATATTTCAGATAATGTGTGTCATAATTTTTGTATCTCATAGTTTTTACATTTTATCTCACAATTGTGACTTAGTATTATATATTTCAGATAATGTGTATGTCATAATTTTTATATCACAAAGTTTGTACATTTTATCTCATAATTGTGACTTAGTATTTAATATTTCTGATGATATGTATGTCACAATGTTTATATCTCATAGTTTTTACATTTTATCTCATAATTGTGACTTGGTATCTCACAATTTTGACTTTTTAATTTCATAATTGTTTACAAAGGCATGACTTGGTATCTCAAACTTTTGACTTTTTTTAATCTCATAATTTTTATTTACAAAGGCATGACTTGGTATCTCACAATTTTGACTTTTTAATTTCATAATTGTTACTTACAAAGGTATGACTTGGTATCTCAAACTTTTAACTTTTTTAAAACTCATAATTTTTACTTGCAAAGGCATGACTTGGTATCTCACAATTTTGGCTTTTTTAATCTCATAATTTTTACTTACAAAGGTATGATTTGGTATCTCAAAAAGTTGACTTTTATCTCAAGATTATTGCTTACAAAGGCATGATTTTTGTTTTTCTAATGTGGCATAAACAGGCTTCTATAATTTCCTAAGCGTGTGGCTGTTGGTCAGAATAAGATGCAAGATGGATCAGACCTTATGACAACAGTATGTGAGACTGTTTCATCAGCAGATGTTTGCTCATCTTTAGTTGCTCGTCTCTGAGAATATATTTCCATCAACAGCTATCAAATCCATCTTCTTCAAACATCTCAAAGACAACAACCTGATAGCAGACCAACAGCGCAAGACTTTTATCCAGACCAAGACGGCACGGATGACTGCTCTCCACCGCGACCTGACATACTGTCATCATGATGGGATGTTTTATGCAGCGTAATGACGTGCAACATCAAAGCCTGCTACCCACTGAGAGCTTTCACAGAGAATATTCAAAATAAGACGGCCAGATAAAAGATGGATAAAGTTGATTCCTTTCATTACACACCCCAAATGTGTTAGCGATACTTCTAACAAGCATTTATATTTCAGATTGTGACAAAAAATTTTAGTTAACCAAAAGAGAAAATACACAAGACAGCAGAGTGCTTCTGCTAACTAGACTATTAGCAGAGTTAAAGCATGAATCACGACATAGACACGAGTGTGGCGCTTGTATCTAGTTAGATATCAAACTTCACATTAAAACCGACTCATTCAAAGCTGATCACATCCGCTTAACTGTGAGCATGAGGGTGGTGAATGGAGGACAGTTTTTGCATGTGAATTCATCCACCAATGCAGACCCAACTCGGTAATAAAACACTCTGGCAGTGTTTGTAGTGCCAATGCTGAATCTTTAACACCACAGCAAAATAAATTATGTTTTATGTGTTGTGAGTTCGCAGCCTGAATTAAATCAAATAATATAACTAAACAAATAAATACAATGAATGTTATTGCAGTCATTCAATTTGCATTGCAAGTACATGTGTGTATATATATATATATATATATATATATATATATATATATATATATATATATATATATATATATTTATTTATATATATATATATATATATATATATATATATATATATATATATATATATATATATATATTCATCATTTAAAACATTTTTAACAACACAATGCAATATATAATTCAAAAGAAAAGTAACTAAAATACTTCTTAAAAGTAATAAATCTTGAAAGTCATTGCTGTAAATGTTAAAGAACAGAACTGGTTATGTTACTTTCAGTTCCCATCCCTGGTGAGCACATCTTGTGTAACCTCTAGTATTATCAGCCAGACAGATTCATACACATTTATTTTCCCTGCAGGCGCATCTCGTCTCAGCTGTGCAACTGTGTTTCTCTCTTCTAAAGCATGTGTCAATACAGCAGATGTGCACACAGTAAAATCAAAGAAAAGAATTATAGACATAATGATGTTTTTCATATGTAAATGCTGTAAGGAAAACATTTCTGCACTTTTTTGTCTGCTTTTAATTTGACACACAAGCAGCTGGATTGACGATGGATTCAAAAAGTCATTTATGCAAATCCTAGGTGTTGCTAGACCCTGTTTAGGGAGGTTTCAGACGCCTGTCTTTCATCTCAGACCCCCTAAAAATATCTGTGATAAACTCCTTAAATGTTTGTGATTCTGTGCGCTCTATTCACACATACATCCCGCTGCGGTTTTTGAGATGACATCTAAGCATATTTCACTCTGAATTGTACCAGTCATTACAGTATGTTCAAGTTTGCTATACTGAGCATTATTCCTTCCTATCTGTCACTAGTATAGGTATACAATCAATTCTCAATTCTCATTAGATTTTTTGCTATTTCTAACTCAAATGAGCTTCTAGCAGAACAACAGTGCAGACAGTCAGGCAATGCAAACTTGAATTGGGTGCAGTGTGAACACAACCAATTGAAACCACAGTGAAATGCATGAGTCACATACCTTGCAGATGGAGTTTGCTCTCTGGGCTCTGAAGAAGAACAGAACTGACAGAGTCCAGATTATCATACGTGCTGCAGCCGAGTGGACCCGTCCGCGTCTCAGTCACCTGAAGACAGATACAGATCACATCAAACCAGGTGTGTAAAATACCTAGTAAATAGTAATTTTTTTATTAATTACTGTACATTGGTATTATGTTGCAGGGATTTGTACTTTTTCTTTTTTTAATACTTAAGTGCAGTTTGAAGTTGCACTTTTACTTTCACTCAAGTATGTTTTTAGCCAAATACTTGCACATTTATTGAGTAATTTGTGGGTACTTTAAACCCCTTGTATGAAACAGGTCACTATGAACTATGCATTATTGATTCATTATCAGCTGCATGTAAGAGCTAAAAACATCACAGCATAACATCAACAACTTCAAAACCTGCCGAGGCACATTTCCATCTCCATCTTTATGACTCCAGAGGGTCTTACTGTGTCTTGTTTCACATTTAATATGAATTGCCCAATTGGCTTAAAAAGAAAACCTTCAGAGGCTTTATGTTGCATAAAAAAGTACTGCATTAACTATATTTTCCTGAAACATCTTAACCTCTGAAAAATATCTGGTCAAAAGTATGGCTACACATTTCTGAATTTATGTTCCCCTTCGGGAACTCACACTGCGTCGGAAAACACTTTGGGAATGCCCCTGTGTGCCCACGCTCTGAATCACATGTGAAATCAGTCCAACGGAATGGCAAAACATCACAGGCGGGGTGACGTAGAGACCAGAGAGCTTAAAAAGCGCATCCAAAACTAGCAATGTTAGCTTCTGTGTTTTCAGCACGCGCTCTGTGTGAAATGTGTCAGTCTTATTTACTGTTGTTTGTATTAGAGTGCACAATCACCTCTATATGGCGAGCTACAGACATCACTTTAGACCGCGTGTTCTTCTCTGCCCGCGCTAAACTTTACGGGTGTGAATGCACAAAGTTGTTGTGTTGTTTGTTTGGGAGAGGGATCTTCCTCCGAGGAGGTTGATGTTGTTAGCATTATTGAGATGAGATTGAGGACTCGCCATCTCAATCTTTTGCATATAAAAAAACATACTGCATTTTAGATCGCTCGTTTCTCCCTGCCCTCGCTATAATAAGGGGTGGGGATGTGTGGTTTGTTTTGGAACGGAGCACGTGCAGTCAGCTCTCGAGGGGGCTAGCTTTGTTCATTCATAAATTAACCCTAAGTGTACAAGTGAAAATGCATTACCTTAGATGTTTAGCTCTGCTCCTGCTGGCATTTCTTCTCCAGGGAAGAAGGTTTTATACAATGTAGAATCGAGTGGCTCACGTGTTGCCAAGGGTTTGCAGCAAAATAATGCCGGGGGAAACTGTGAGCAGATGGAAGAGTCCTTTTTCTCACTCTTTCCCCCAAACACGTGCAAATGTATAAATGTGTTTGCAGGCTGTTATTCACGATTCTTTTATATTGCATCTTAAATTATTATCAGACCGTGTTGACTTGTCTGGTTTGTTTGGCTGCATTTCATTCTGAGGAATGACGGATGCCTCCCTTATGGGCTGGAGAGCGGTCATGAGTGGCTGCTCCGCCTGGGGTATATGGGGCGGTCACCATCTCACGTGGCACGTTGCCTGGAGATGCTGGCCGTGTTTCAGGCTCTGAAACACTTTCTCCCAGACCTGAGAGGCCATCATGTGCTGGTTCGTACAGACAACACAGTGGTGGTCTCTTATATCAACAGGCACACTTCCTGTCAAGGCAGGGGCTGAGGCCCGGGGAATGGAAGCTCCACACCAAGGTGGTGGAGCAGATTAGGAAGTTTGGGTGAACCCAGGTGGACTTGATTGTGTCTCAAGAGACCTCACAATGTCCCCTGTGGTTCTCCCTCACACTCACATCCACTTGGGCTAGATGCCATGGTACAGACGTGGCCGAGGCTTCGTCTCTACGCCTTCCTCCCCCCGATTGCTCTTTTCCCGGGAGTTCTGGAGAGAGTTCGCCGAAAGAGGTTCTGCATCTCTCAGGTGGGGGTACCATCTTTTCACCCCCGTCTGGAGTTATGGAAACTCTGGGTGTGTCCCCTGAGGGGGCACAACTCGTAGCTTCCGG
This sequence comes from Sinocyclocheilus grahami, assembly GCF_001515645.1. Lineage (NCBI taxonomy): Eukaryota > Metazoa > Chordata > Actinopteri > Cypriniformes > Cyprinidae > Sinocyclocheilus > Sinocyclocheilus grahami. Next base: position 219,786 of record NW_015506550.1, read on the forward strand.
TCTCTCAACTGAGGTTGTTGAGACCATACTCCAGTCCAGAGCTCCCTCCACGAGGAAACTATACTCCTTGAAGTGGATTGTGTTCACTTCATGGTGCAGAAATCTCTCAGATGGTCCCAGTTAACTGCACAGTTCGTTCAGTTCTGGAGTTCCTGCAGGAACGATTCTCCACAGGTTTGACCCCCTCCACCTTTAGAGTGTTCTTGGTGGCCATAGCTGCTTACCACATCCCTTTGGGTGGTCAGTCATTGGGGGTGAAACCCGTTGGTACATGTTTATTTTGGTCTGTGAGGCCAGGAGAAGTATGGTACCGCTCCAGATTCTCAGGTGCGTCTGTCTTAGCTGTGTTTGCCATGATTTCACATTAGACAGGCATTTGTCAGTATGGGGGCGTGGGCATTCTCGTTCCCAAAGCGTTTTCCGATGCAGCGTGAGTTCCCAAAGGGGAACGTCCCAGGTTACGTATGTAACCATGGTTCCCCGAGGGAACGAGATGCTGCGTCTCTTTGCCATACTTCCTGCATCCCTGTGAGTGACTTGCTTCAGCTTATCAGAAGCTAACATTGCTTGTTTTGGATGCACTTTTAAGCTCTACGGTCTCTACGCCACTCCGCCCGTGATGTTTCGCCATTCCGTTGGACTGATTTCACATGTGATTCAGAGCGTGGGCACACAGGGGCATTCCCAAAGCATTGTCTGATGCAGCGTCTCGTTCCCTCTGGAAACCATGGTTACATACGTAGCCTGGGATGTTTGCATTTATGTATACATGTATGTATGCGTTCGTTCATTCGTTTTTTCACAAATATCTACGAATGTCCAGAGCTAGAGCTAGAATATGAAGATCGCTTCATAATTGCCATATCTCCATTTGTGTTACTTCATAGTGTAGCGTCTGGACCAATCAAACACACAATATATATTTTGTTTGACTTGTGTGCTACAGTTTGGAAATAAATAGTATTAATAGTAATAGTGACAGTAACCTGAGTAAACACTCAATGGATACTCTGCAGTGAATGGGTGCAGTCATAATGAGGTGATAAAAAAAAAAACATCACAGTAATCCACACCACTCAAGTCCATCAATGTCTTGTGAAGCAAATAGCTGAGTGTTTGTAAGAAACAAATCTATCATTAAGACATTTTTAAACTGTGCTTGTATCCACCCACATATTCGTTTAGAGCTGTTTTGGACTGTTTTGGCTTGTAAACTGTGCTTTATCTGTTCATATTTCTCTTCTGATTCAGACCAGATTACTTTTTCACTGGAGGAAGCAATGTGTATTTTAGCCGGAACCAACAGTCTGAGGCTAAAAGTTCTTAATGCTCGATTTGTTTCTCACAAACGTGCAGCTTTTGGCTTCTCAATATGTTAATTGATGGACTAGAGAGATGTGGAGTATTTGTGGATTATTGTGATGTTTTTATCAGCTGTTTTAACTCTCATTCTGATGGCATCCATTCACTGCAGAGGATCCATTGATGAGCAAGTGATGGAAAGCTACATTTCTCCAAATCTGATGAAGAAACAAACTCATCTACATCTTGGATGGCCTGAGGTGGAGCATATTTTCATTTTTGGGTGGACTATTCCTTTAAATGTGCAATTAGTTAATTTTCATGGTTTGCTATATGAAAACTAAAGGTTTCTGCTAGATAGCATGTGAATTAATAAGGTGCACAGTAAATGCATTTTGGTAGATGGTCCTTTTGTTTAGATTGTTTAGAACAGTGAATGCCTGACTCAGAGGTTTGAGTTTCCCAGGTGTATTTGAGGTGTATTTGAGGCAGCATTGTTTTCTGATGTCTTCTTGATTTTTTTAGTTTGTTTGATTTAGATTTAGTTTGTACATTTACCTCCCTGTGTATTTATAGCCCTTGTGTTCTTCTAGTCTTGTATTCCTTGTAAGCTGATGAGTTCTTGATTTATTTATTTGTTGTTTTCTGGATTCTAATTTAAACTAAATATGCACTCGGAAAAAGTTATTTCTGTTTCTACACTGTTATTTTGTCATAATGCAGCCTCCAGAGTTTGATTTACAGCAGCCTTTGACCTAAATGCAGTCTTTTGTTCTGCAGATAGTGTTACTTCTGCACACTCTCAGGGTCACTTTAATTGCAATGACACGGTAGCAGAACTGCAGCACGCATCTGACCTTTAGTGCCTGTGGGCAGGTGAACGCAGGCGACATGTCAGAGCACATCACAATAACACACCTGAAACCTTGAATTATTATTAATTTTGAAAACAGTTGTGCTGTTGAATATTTTTGTGGAAACTGCGATAAATTTTTTTTCTTGTAAATAGCACCTACCAATAGATAGGCCTACTGTTTTCTTCTCTAATGTTCGAGGTACTTTTGGAGTCACATGGTGTGTCCAAAATCGCATACGATTTGAGTAAGAAAAGGAATTAACTTTGTGACCATTATAAATATATGCATATAATGTATAGAATAAGTCATGCTATCACTGTCATGTGACTTACAGCGACAGTCGTGTTACTCCACTGCCTTGCACAAATGTATGCATATCGCCCTGTTACTTTAGAACTAATGTGGGGAAATCGGAATTCTTTTAAGTTCAGCCGTAACTTTAAATGATGCAACTATATTACCATATTAGGCATTGTTTTCACTGCTCTGTTACAGCAGCGTGTCAGAGCGATGTTGTACCACACACATATGAGTGATGTCATAAAGCTCTTCTGCATAATCACACAGCTGATGCTCTTTGTGCAGGTAAAAAAATACAAATACATTTTTAAAAAGCCTCCATTTTAACGGCACCTGTTTTGGCAACGCACTGCTGAATAGCAACTAAAACTGGATCCTGGCTAACCAATAGATTTGTAAATAGATGTCCTCTGAACTGCTCGCTGCATCATCATAAATTTGCATATGGAGTTTAAAACTAAATCAGCTGAAAGCATTTGCGAGAGGAAGACATGACCTTGAGGGGCAACTATCACACAGCTCTCTCTCTCACAGCATCAATCTAGGCTTTGTCAATCCAAACACCCAATCATAAAAGTGCACCTTTTATTAAAGCTCTTAGGCGAGATCTTAATTTTATTCTTAAACAGTTCCCAACAGGGAAAAACGAGAAACATTTGTCAGGATGAATCTGCTTCTCTGTGGGATATGAAGCTGATTGCCTTCATTTCTCATTTGATGTGTATATCACATACAACATACAAAACTGCACATGCATAAAAAAAAAATCTGTAAATACAAGAAGCTGAGATTTAAGTATTCTGCCTGTGATCTCATCGGGTCATTGCATCTAATGAGCTCCGTGTGTTGCTTGCTATATGAATTCTTTGTGTTCGCTGCATTTCAGCGCTGTTATGTTTCTTTAATGAGTTTGTTTTCTATCAGTAAAAGCACTCCAGATCAAGACAACAAACCTACTTCAAATGAATTCAGGCAGTATTGTTTTCCAGCTCTAATAGGAAATATATAAAAAGAAAACTGGACTGACCTTAAGATCAGCTGTAAGGTTCCCATTTTATTATTGGTTTTGTGTATAATTTTACAAATGAAACTCTCTAAAAACATCAATAATGTCACATGGAGACTGAAGTCTAAAGCAATAGTTCACCCAAGCATTCTGCCATCACTTATTTACCCTAATTTCAAACACATACAACGTTATTTTCTGTGGCGCACACAAGCAGATGTTTAGGAGAATGCTTATGGCAAACCAGTTTAGATTAAAATGCTCCCAACTTTACTTCTGTAAGGACCACTGTCATCAAAGATGACTGACAATAAGCATACAGTTTGGATTGGCGGTATGGTTCTGTACTGGGCAAGAACTCCCTGCGCATCCATGCAGTCTAGCATGGATAAGAGCAGGGAGAGCAGCAATAACCCCCCAGTGTAACAGAACAGAACATAAATGTATACATAAATATATTGCAGATATCATTAGGTTCAAAAATGTAATGTATCATTTTGAAATTAGTCTGATTCAGGGAGAATCAGAAGGATGAATCCTAACTGACAAGAGGAGGAGTCGGGGATGGAGGTGTGTAATTAGCTATTGAGCAACGTGAAGCTGGTGATAGTACTGAAGGACCTTATATATGAGTGCTGTGATAGGTGTCGCATTTCTATAGGTAGACGTAGATAAGCTGAGAGTCAGCTGATGCAAGCTTGACTACCCTGACCTGCCAAAACTGACGCTATGCTATGATTTGCTGTAATTGCATTGCTATTAGTAAGAATTTAATTAGAAAAAAAATGAAATTGTAATTATTACAAGAACTGAATTAGAAAGCTCTCCAATTGTAATTATTAGTTGTTAGAGAAGAATCAGAAAGCTCTGTAATTATTACAAGAATTGAATAAGAAAACTCTCTTTTTATAATTATTACAAATAAGAATTGAATTAGAAAGCTCTTTAATTGTAATTGCTAATAATAAGAATTGAATTAGAAAGCTCTCTGGTTATAATTATTACACAAATTGAATTATGAAGCTCTCCAATTGTAGTTATTTCAAGTAAGAATTCAATTAGAAAGCTCTCTAACTGTAATTATAACACGTAAGAAATGAATTAGAATGTGCTCTAAATCAAAATGATTACAAGTAAGAACTGAATTAGAAAGCTCCCCAATTATAATTATTGCTAGAAATGCTCTCTAATTGTAATTATTAAAATTAAAAACTGAATTATAAAGTTATCTAATTATTTTGTATTTATTTATTTCTTAACTAGTTGTTTATTAGCATGCATATTGCTAGAATATTAGCCATTTATTAGTAGTAATGCCTTATTCTACATGACCTTATTCTACATCCCTAATCATACCCACTATCTAAACTTAACAACTACCTTTCTAACTATTAATAAGCATCAAATTAGGAATTTATTGAGGGAAAAGTCATAGTTAATAGTGAATAGGTGTTCCCTATTCTAAAGTTTTACCTTTATTTTAATGGAATAGGGGAAAACAACTCTAATTGTGATTAATGCTTGTAAGAAATAAATTGGAATACTCTCTGATAGATAATTGTCACTAGTAAAAATGCTGAGAATAATGCTGGGAGCATTTTAAGCTAATTCAGCTTGCCATACAAGCTGCTTTTTCCATACAGTGAAAGCAGGTAGTGGCTGTCAAGCTACAGAAAGTGGCTGGTCACAGTCTGCTTTCATTATATGGAAAAGAGCAGCATGGACATTCTTCAAAATGTCCAATTTTGTATTCCAAAGATGAAAGGCATAAGGGTTTGAAACTTTATGCGGGTAAGTTAATGACATAATGTGCATTTTTCCATGCACTACTGCTTTCAAAGAACATTCATCCACTGAGGTGATTTGACTCCACAGAGAGAGTTAAAATATCACGGCCCATCTGAAACATACAGTGACAGAGTGTCTTCTCTGTGATTTAAGTGTTGTAGATCTCTTCAACAGTGCTCAGACTACAGAAGACTGGGAGGCCATTTTCTACTCCTCACTGTTCATTTGTCTGCTGCAAGCCCCCAAATACATACTGAAGTGTCTAGGGCATGTCCCCTCCCGGCAGGACGGGGTAAGAGAGAGGCTAACTGACAGACGTCATGCATTTCATGCCTCCAGAGAGTGAAGCCTGACGCCATGCTGTCATAATGTGTGTGTTTGAAAAGCCGGAGAGAGTGTGAGTTTATTTAGCAGTATTTTGGGCACAAAGTGTCCTCAGAAGTGAACGAAACCTGCCTTTGGGGGATGTCGTCAAAGATGAAAATGATTCCTAAAGTAAATCACATATTTATTTATTTATTTTGGATTGTTGCAATGCAAAAAGGTCCTAAAACAAGCTTAATTTTCTTTACGCATAATGTAATTTCAAGTGTGTATAATATGTAAGTGTTGTAAACAATATAAATATATTTAAATGTAAAACAGCACCATTGAGAAACTATAGTAGTTAACATTTATTTTATTTCAAGTAACATTTTTTTTTCAGTTTTAGTTTTAGTGAACTACAACTGTATAATAACCCTTCTTTATACTGTATGTAATTTCATAATTACTTATATTGTCATTTATGATAAACTAAAATTAGATTAATTAAAAAAAAATTTAAGATGTAACACGTGTTTGTTGCACATACAAATTAGCATGTAGTGTAGTGTAGTACACTCAGTTCCACATACTAAGACATATTTATGTGTGCCAATAACACACTGAGCACCAGTCTGCAGGATTCACAGGGAAGACACGCTGTCATATCAACACTTTAATTCTGTCTGTATGTGCGTGAGCTTCCAGAACTGTACTGCCATCCGAACTCAATCGATACTGTTAGCACATGTCTCTCTCGCTGTGTGTGTGTGTGTGTGTGTGTGTGTCAGCCTCTGTCTGTTCCTGAATACAGGAATTGTTTCCTGTCTGCAGTGTGACTCACAAACACACACACACAGAGAGTTTAGAAGATTTTAGAAGATCTGCACCAAAGACTGGTGCCAGAGAAAGGGGACAGGTGGGAGACCACTTGCCAATATATGTGATCACATGGAACAATGTGGCATGCCACCATTCCCAGTGCAGTCAGAGCCTGGTTTGACAACCATTTGAGAATGATGTCTCTTTTCCTTGCCCCTTACTCCCCTTTCCTCAACCCCATTGAGGAGTTTTACTGAGCCTGGAGATGGAAGGTTTTTGACCATCGTCCCTCCAGATGTCCCTCCAGGATGCAATGGATGCTGAGGGCCAAGACATCACAGCTGAACAATACCAGGAAGGATAAGGCATACCAAAATATTATTCCCAAGATGCCTTGCCAGAGAAGATATCAGGTGTGATGTGGATGAGAACATGTGGCCAAACGCAGAAGACCAGGCAGATTAGATTAAATTTACGTTGCAAATAAAGCCTTTACTGCAGCAGTTCTGTCTCAACACCCCAACCCCCCCCCAAAAAAAAAGAAAAGAAAAGGAATCTGTAGCGTAAAACACAATCTATGATCAATGCAATATACTGCCTATTGTATAAGGTCAGACCTGACACCTAAAATAATGCAGTTTCTGTAATTCCATTTGATGTTAGTGTTTTTATGATATTGTGCTATGATTGACTAAATGTTCTTGTTGGAAGAGAACATGCGTTAGTGTTTTGGAATAATAATTTGATTTTGAGTCATGTTTGCAGTGTTTTGGTAGATGTAGTGTATTGTGTTAGGGTATTATTGTAATTTGAAAATTAGTGTTGAAGTTTAGTTTGCAATGGGTGATTTTGAGCATGAAATTAATTGTGTGTTGTAGGTGTGTTGGTGCGTTAAGAGTTTAGGAAAATTGTTAGAAGTATTGAAAAAAATGTCGTAGCGACCGTAAAAAACTTTGTGCAAACTGAATTTGAAACTGTACTACATGAAAATGCACTATGTTTAAATGTATATTAAATGCAATTAGCTGAAACTTAGAGTGTTTTTTTTTACATTGTACTTAAGTACATCTTTATTTGTAATTTCATAATTCTACTATCTTTGCAATATTATAAACTAAAATATACTTCTATTCTGTTCTATTGGAAATTGTATGTCATGAATTTAAATATTGCACATTTGTAATAACGAAGTTCCAATTTAGTACATTTAAAATATATTAACTTTAAATGTAATATCAAATAACACACTATAGTTAAAATTATAATTAAGTACTTTCCATGTGCTTTAGTATGTTTTGATGTCAACACATCAAAATAAGTGTACTTTTTTAATGCACTACAACATATTGAACTGAATGACTTAAAATGCAAGTTTACATTATTTTAAAGTGCACTTTTTGAAAGGATATTTAAGTACACTACAAGTGCACATTCAGTACAATTAAACACGTTTTCTTTTTTACAAGGGATACCACTTTAATACAGACACACAAACATAGACAAAGCACGCTGATGAAACATTTGTGAGCTTAAATGCACATGGAGATTTGCACTAGTTTGTCAGGTCAGTCGTTCTTAGGCCCGTGTCTATATTTAAGTGCAGCACAAGTGCTGCGTCTGCTGCTTGCTGTCATCCTGACTCAGCAGCTATTGTCAATTCCGTTTAATTCTGTCATGCTTGACTTCCTGTTACCTCGAGCCCTGTCTGCCAGGAGCTCTTCAGCGGCCTGTCAACTCCAACAAGAAAAAGCTCCACGGACAGATGGACGGTGGGCGGATAATGGAGGATGTTGCTTTCTTTCTGACTTTATTCCTCTCCGTCGCTTTTTTTTTGCTTACCTTGATGGAGTTGCTGGAGATCTGTATTTCATGGAGTTTGCGCATGGTGCCATCGCGATCGATGAAGTATGAGGAGGCGAGCTGGTGCAGTGCCTCGACTCCTTGGGTGGCGTTGACCATCTTCCGGTCCAGCTTGTTCTTGGCCATGTACATGGTGAGAGCTTCCTCACCTAATGGCACAGAGCACTATGGTTAGTTAACGCAAGACTTCACTTCCTGTCTTTCAGATGCCAAGAGTTAAAATATCACACTCTCAAGCACCCATTCACTTTAAAGAATGATGCTGTCATCATTTACTCGCTCTCGTGTCATTCTGTGACTCCCTTTCTTCTCATTCAACTCAAATATGACATCAAAGACACTCGTGTCTTATTGAGTGCATCATCACTGACGGCAAACCTTACAGAAATCACATTTATGTTTATTTGATATCACTTTATATATGTGCATCTATAGATTTCATTTACAATCTATATTTTTAAAGAGTTTTTTTTTCTCTCCATTTCAGAAACACTTACATAAACCAAACTTTACAGTTTTATTCCTATCTATATTCTGAAGGGTTTTACTCAGGGGTTTGTTCATACATAATTTGCTTAATTTTAATTATTGCACTTTATCCCTTTCTGTCTGTAGATTTTAATTTCATAGTATTTTTTTAAGCTGTGAGTTTTTTGTCCACTTCACCAGCTCTTTTCATTCTTTTCAAAACTTTTCAGTTTAATTCCTATCTATATTCTGAATGTTTTTATAGTAGGAGTTGTTCTTATACTCTATAATTTGCCTGATTTTAATAAGCATTTTACTTCCTAAAAACATGTTTGTTTGTTTATTTATTTGTTTATTGATTGATTGATTTATTCATGTATGTATGTACTATCTATCTATCTATCTATCTATCTATCTATCTATCTATCTATCTATCTATCTATTTTGTGAGGATAAAGTGAGTGACGAAAATAATCCAAAAATCCGCTGTAAAAACCTTAAACTCTGCTTTGTCAACAAAACAAAACAGCACTTGATTTTTTTTTTCCCAGTATTCAGATTTGTTTTCTGGAAATGTATGTAAATGTGTGCATATTTAGACAATACCTCATTTGCATATTCAAACTTACAATTTCCAGAAACATTATAATACAAAATGCAAGCCCTCTTTGCCCCTGTAAGGGCCCTATTTCACCGATCTAAGCACATGGTCTGAAGCGCATGGCGCAGGTGCACTTAGGCCGAATCCACTTTTGCTAGTTTAACGACAGAAAAAATTATCGGCACACCAGGCGCATGGTCCAAAAGGGTTGTACCTATTCTTTTAATAAACCATGGGTGTGTTTTGGGCATAACGTGCAATAAACCAATCAGTGGCTCATCTCCCCTTCCCTCACCATGGCGGATTTGCTATTTACATGGCAAAATGTGGAAGACCAAAGACTGAACACATCTCCAGAGAGGAAACGGATCTGCTCGTGCACGAGATTAAAGCATACACAATAATAATCTTTTACATTGCATCCCTTTCATTTTTAATATTTGGCATGTTTTTGTGCTGCTGCACATCCCTGTGTGTGTAATAAGCAGAGTTTATGCACGTTTTGCACCTCCGGTGCATAATACGAACGTGCCCATTGAATTAAAAAAAATACTTTGCCATTGACTTTAGACCAGGTTTTAGTTGGACAATGGCGCAATTGATTTAATTTGCCTCAAAATAGTAATGTGCCAACAATGAACCTGAACACAGCTCAGACCAGCACGCCCATGCACAAAAAGATGGGTGCAAGTGCATTTGCTATTTAAAAAATGTGGCACTGTACATGAAAATGATAACTGCACTGGGCTGAAACTAGCAAAAAACACTTGCGCCATGCCTGTCATAGCATTGCGCCGGGTGTATGATAGGGCCCAGTGTATTTCTAAGTAGAACAACTTAAATAGTATTTTCGGTAACACTTTACTTAAAGCCTTTATGTATAATGCATTGTATATGGTTATTAAATTATTTATAATATGTAAACCAAATTTAAAATGCATAGTGTAACAATGAATTGATAAGTGTTATAATGTTTTAACTGTGGTTACAATTATGAATGAGATTGTACAATGCATTATAAGGTGCATTATAAGGCATAATTATAATGCATTATACATAAAGTCTTTAAAGCAAAGTGTTACTGTATTTTCTTGTGAAACATACTCCAAAATAGTTGTTTTATTTATAAGTTTGAAAGAAAAAGAAAAAAAAATGTTTACAGTATACTGTTATGGTGCATTTTCGACAATGGGCAATGTATTGTCCTGTCGTCATTCGGGTCTGAATGACATGAGGATGACTAAATGATTTCCACTATTGCTTTACAGGAAAACAATGCTGAGATGCCACAGCAACAGCACATTTCAAGACCTGTTGTCATGCTGTATAAAGTCGTCCCATTGAGCTTGCCAGCATTCATACAGGCATCATTTTGAGTGCTGTGGTTCATGCAGCCAACATGTCATTTTATCAACATGTTTCTTCAGCGTGGACTTCATAGTGTGTAAGAAGTGCCAAACACACTGACACGATGGAGTCTCAGTGTGCATTGGTGACTCACTTCACACACTGTCACCGAGAAAATTTTGCTTACAGTGTCAAACTGACATGACCCGAGTCTCTCTCTTCAGCCACACCACTCGATGGCAAAGATTTCTTCTCCACTAGAGTCGAGTGGGAAAAGCAGCTATGATTGATTTTTGCAAAGCGCCACTGACCTTTTCCTAAATAACTCATTCACTGGGACACCAGAGGAATATCTGTTCAGACAGTAGCCGTAAAATCCAGCTGGCAAAAAAACACCAGCTATGTGTTGACACAGACATACACAGGGAGCAAAACACTCTCTCTCTCTCTCTCTTTCACTCTCTATGCATCAGCTTTTTCTCTCATTCTATCTTTAGAATGAACCACTCCAAAGCTCTACTGGAGCTTTGCTCCAAACTCTAGTGTGTGCCCTTCTCAGACAGCATTCATAACTGCTAGATAACATTACTAATATAAAACACTACACTCACACTCAAACACTACACTCAAAATGGGGGTTTTGCAGCAATGCCACAGAAGCAGCCTCAGTCATCAATTCTTGAAAGAATCTTATTTTCTTAGTGTGAAGAACATTTCCACTGTTAATTTACAGTGAAGTAGCATGAAACAACCATGAAATGCAATACATTTACAAATACAAAAGAAGAAAATAAAGTAAAAACCATCAAAACAAAACAAAAGTATATAGGTCTACTCACACATCCACACTATAATTTACAGTATAAAAAGGTGGTTGTTGATTCGTTCATGGCACTACTGGAGCTCACTCCTTCATCCAGTCTACTGAGAGACAAGGTCACAGTGTTTTGGACGCTATCATTGACAGCTAAGTATGGTAAGTATATTAAATATATTCACATCTGTAAAAAAATATATATATATACTACTCGTATATATACATATTTAACATGGCAAACATTTAAACCAGAAAAATTATTATATAAAACATACAATTGTTTACAAATAAACATAGTATATATGCGTAACAGACTCCCCTCTAAAGCACAAATGGTTTGGTCGGCCTCAATGTCAGCAGGTCAACACTCGCAAAAGTGACGGACCGTAGAACAACCATATTTGGTTCCTCAAAGATCCTTTCAGTGAACAGTTCTGAAAGAACCATTTTGTCTTAGTCTGTCAACGTTTTATTAATCTAAAGAACCCAGGCAACACACACAGCTATGAAATAGCACACTATTATACAGTATAGCGTGTGTATGCTGTGCATAGTATGCAAAACAGTATGCATGAAATAGCTGGATGACCTACATATTACAGCTGGCAAACTGTGTGCTATAAACCAGAACACAGTGTGTGTGATAACTCTAAAAAAAAAAAAAAAAAGGTTCTTTAAAGGATCTTTATATGTATTAACGGTTATGTATATGTATATGCATTCTGAATGCATTCTTTAATGAATTCTTTATATGTAGTAGCATTCTGAAGAACCCTTTTATGCTGAAATGGTTCTTTGTGTAAGAGTTTAGGGTTCTTTATTAAGTGTACTGCGTTAGACTAACCGGGACTTGTCACCACACTTATATATTGTTGCTCTTTTGTCATGTTGATTGCTTCTATTATCCTCATTTGTAAGTCGCTTTGGATAAAAGTGTCTCCTAAATTATTAAATGTAAATGTAATGTAATGTAATTATTACTTGGGTTTATGCATAAACATACCTAGTCACAAAACAGTATTAAAGCTACCCCATGACTTTATATCACTTTTTTTATTTTCTTTTAACATTCTGAAGGGTTCACATTCTGTCCATTTTTGCTTTTTGCCTTCATAGACATTATTGTTTTTGCATAAACAAATGGACACACTGTAACACTAAACTCAATTGTGTATTTCAGATGCATCACATCCCACAACCTCATCCCCTGCAGAGAGAAACTGCCACTCAGTCACACCAAAATGATGGACTTACAGGCATCATTGAGGATTGTGAAGATATTTCACTGGAATTTAGTCTTCATCACATATTTTTTGTTTTTATTTTGTGTTTTACTTCTTTATGTATTTATGTTAAATTTCAACTGTCAACTGTTGTTAACCGCACTGACATTCCTAGCCCCCCACCCCACGCGCCCCCCCCGCAACAAACAA